>NW_022630967.1:0-38380 GCF_010909765.2 Amblyraja radiata
CCCCGAGGAAACCCAGGGGGAATGTGCAAACTGCGTACACATAGAGCACCCGAGGTCTGGATCAAGCCTAGGTCTCGGGCGCTGTGAGGCAACAGCTCTACCAGCTCTGTCTCTGTGCTGCCCAAACATGTTGGGGTGTCTCATGTCCATCATTAGGACAGTGGGTTTGCAAATGTCTACAATTACTAGGCAGGTACCCATCCAAGTCACATAACACCCAGACTTGGAAGGAAAGAGATCAACGCTGGGTCTAAATCCTGGAACTCCTTCCAATAGGTATGTTACAAAACTTACCTTCAACGGCGCTGCAGTTCTGCCCTCTGCTCTATAATCTTTGGTTCTGCCACTGGCCGTGTGCGCGACTTTGGCGCCTTTGGGGGGGGGGGGGGGGGGGTGGGATTAAAATGCTGTTTTCTCCTGCCTGTCCGAGATATATTTTCTCGGGCTGCCAGCTGATGCTGAAAAATTGTTCTGACTTGCGTTCTCGGAAGTTTAAAAAGAAATCGCAGGACAATTTAATCGCTGGAGTAAAATAAAAAAGCCACTTCTAACGGCGACAACGGGACGGATCTCACGTAGTGGACAAAACATAAGGTAAGCCGTTTATCTTCTATATATTACTAAAAGTAAGATCTTGACCGCTTTTGACTCACTGCGATGTGATTTCCGAGAGAATGCCGCCACTTACGGCCGTCATTTTTGGCCACCTCGCTCAGAGTCCCCCTCCGCCGGACTGGACCGATGATTTTTCCCATCGATGAAACATAATGTTTTTCAAAATTTCGCCATTCTCTCTGCTGCCCCAGCTGGTGGGAGGGGGGAGGGTCTATAAAACCCGGAAGTGGTGTGCCTCACTCAGTCTCTGCAAGAGCGAGAGCATCACGGCTCTCTGAGCACTGAATAACACTGAACACATGTCTGCTCAACTGTGAGTGCCCTTAATGTGGTTTGAAAATGTAAATATGGTTGCTTTGAAATGCTGCACTGCAAAAAAAATAGCTGTTGTTGGTGGTGGTAACTGCTTTGAAAGGCTGCACTGCAACTGTTGTTGGTGGGCGGGCGGCGCGACCGACGTCGCAAGGGCCTCTGCAGTCTGTCTGTCTTTTATTTTTTTTGTCCCGTTGAGGGTATAGTTTGTAGTGGGCTTTTAAATGTGTATGTGTGGGGGGTAGGGGGTGGGTGGGGGAAACTTTTAAATCTCTTCCCTGCACGGGGACCCGACCTTTTCGCTGTCGGGTCTCTGTTGTTGTTGGGGCCTAGCGCCGTGGAGCAGCCTCCAACCGGAACGACCTGGGGGCTCAAGTCACGGAGCCTGCGGAGCTGCGGATTTACCATCGTGAAGCTGGCCAGCATCGGAGCGTGGAGAGCTGCGGTGGCGCGCGGCTTCGACCCGACTCCGGTGGATGGTGACACCGGGAGCTCGCGGGTCCCCGGTGGGAGACCGCTTTGCGGGGCAATGGCGACTTCTCCCGCCCGAATTGCGGGGTTGAAAATGACCTGGAGCGGGGCCTTCCATCGCCCGGCACGGCTTAAACAGCCGCGGGACTTGCTAGCACCCGCCGGGGGCTCCAACATCAAGACCCGGAGCAGGGTCTTACATCGCCCGGCTCGGCTTTAAATGGCCGCAGACTTGCTAGCGCCCGCCGGGGGCTTTGACTTTGACATCGGGAGAAGAATGGAGAGCAGGGGAGAGACAAGACTTTGCCTTCCATCACAGTGAGGAGGAGATTCACTGTGATGGATGTTTGTGTAAATTGTGTCGATGTTGTGTCTTGGTTCTTTTCTTGTATGACTGCAGAAACCAAATTTCGTTTGAACCTCATGTGAGGTTCAAATGACAAATAAATGGTATTTGTATTTGTATATTTGGGGGTAACTGCTTTGAAAGGCTGCACGGCAAAAAAAAATGGCTGTTATTGGTGGAAACTTGACAACTTCCTGTTTGCACTGAATATTGATTTTAGATGAAACGCTACCACTTACGGCTGTGATTTTTGTCCATCTTACTCAGTTCCTCGCCACTCATCAGGTGCAGAGGATTCTTCCAATCAATGAAAAATACAAGTGTTTAAAAAAAATGTTGAGAATCTCTCTCCTGTCAATCACGCCATGAAGACGTGATTGACAGCCTTCCAGTTGGAGGGGGAGGGATTATAAAACCCGTAAGTGTGGGTGTGGCTCAGTCTCTGCAAGATGGGGGAGAGAGAGGTCACGACTCTGTCTGAGCTGTGAATCAACTGAACACACTGAATGTCCACTGAACTGTGAGAGTGTGGTGTTTTGTGTGGTTTTAGAGTGATTTTATGGTGGTTTCACCTTGCTTGAAATGGTATGAAACTGTATTTGAATGTGGTTGGCTTGCACCCTGCTTGAAGTGGTATGAAACTGCACTTGAATTTGGTGGCCTTGTACCCTGCTTGAAATGGCATGAAACAGCACTAGCATTTGGTGGCCTAGCACCCTGCTTGAAGTGGCATGAAATTGCATTTGAATTTGGTGGCCTTGCACCCTGCTTGAAATGGCATGAAAGTGCACTTGAATTTGGTAGCCTTGCACCCTGCTTGAAACGGCAGGAAACTGCACTTGAATTTGGGGACCTTGCACCCTGCTTGAAATGGTAGGAAACTGCATTTGAATTTGGTGGCCTTGCACCCTGCTTGAAATGGAATTTCAAGGAATAGCCGTGAGTCAACTGCTAGCCCACCAGCCGTGAGTGAGCTGCCAGCACATCAGGCTTCAGTGACTGAACTGCCACCCCAAGAATCCATTTGGCCCACAATGTCCATACTAACCAGTCCCTTCGGCCCACAGTACCCATACTAGCGCTCCAGAAAGCCCCCCACTGGTCACCAATATTGGAATTGGTGGAGAGGTGGAATATTGCGTTGGGGAACCAGCCCTCCAGTGTGAACATGGGTCCCAACGGGTCCTACTTAGTCTAGTTTTACATATAAACTTGCTTCTTAGGATGACTTTAATCAAAATTTCATTGGCGAAAATGTGATTATGGCCCCATACGAACCGGCAGTGTTTTTCCTGCCGATATGGGGTTCAAATTCACTGCAAACCGCAACGTTCCAATCGATCGCGTTCCACAACAACCCACTCGCAAGATGATTTGAATGGCCATTAATTTACGGGAATTAAACATTAAATTCTTTCCATTTGGCCTATAAATTAATGACAATGAGATTTAAAAATCATGTTATATTGTGAATTATTGTGTGAATGTTATTTGGACACTTAGGCTATTTAAAAATGTTAATTTTTTCTTAAGAAATGGATAGATATTTAGATCTAGTAATTGAATTTTGTAATTAGCTACAATTAGGTAACTAACTAATTATATGCTTTAATTTCAGGTCATCCAAGTAAGATTGTTTCATATTTGTTTCAGAATGCTTCAATCTATAATAACTGAAAATGTCTTTCAGTTCTCTTAATTTTTAAGAAAGTTAAAAGGGATTTTGACTGTCCTCGGTCACAGCTTTTGTGTTAAGTCAATGAAAAAGCAATAGGGAACAAGATGCTAATTTCCGAGTATGAAAATGGCCATAACTTTTTTAATACTGAAGATATGAAAGTGAATTAGGTGTCAAATGAAACTTCTTTTTATGCTTTATCTGATGGGATAAATTGCAGACTTGATTTTTTAAATGTCAAAATTTTGTAACATTGCTACTTCCAACCAGCACCCGGGAACTGCTTCACTAGAGGAACTGCGATTCAAGGAACCGTTTCCACGTCCCTCACCTACGCCAACCAGCCACAGGTTCTGACCATCCCAATAGGGCGCTATCTACATTTGTAGAAGTTGTACAGTACAACTGTAATCTGCATTGGAAGGCATTCGCTGTAAGTAATGGTTAGACGAACTTGGATTTTTTTCTCTGGTTTGTCGGAGGTTGAGGGGATGCATAAATAGGGTAGACAGAAACCTCAGGCTGGGAATGTCAATAATAGAGGGCATGGCTTTAAGTTCAGAGGGGAAAAGTTTAGAGGACATGAATAGGCATATGCATATGTTGGACTGGAGGGATATGGATTATGTGCAGGCCTGGGCACATATTGTTCTGCACTGTTGTATGTGTGGACAAGTGTGTTGTACACACTGATGGGTGGTGAAGGCAGATATGTAGTGGCTTTAAGATAGGTACATGGATATAGAGGGATATGGGTCACGTGCAGGCAGAGGAGGTTAGTTTATCTTGGCATCGTATATGGTGTGGACTTTGCAGAAGGTGATGAATGTATCCAATGGGCTGCCTGAGGAGGCAGTAGACGGGTACAACAACAATATTTTAACATGTTTTGGACAGGTATGTGGGTAGAAAATGATATGGGCCAAATGCAGGAAAATGGGATTTGCTTAGATAGGAATCTAGTGGTTAGTATTGACTAGTTGGACTGAAAATAGTTTCCATAACTGAACGAGATGTTGCATCAGGACTGAGAGTGTAGAGAAAGATAGTCAGTGTAAGAGAGTCACAGATAGAGTGGTCACAGCTGGCAGAGCTGCTGCCTCAGTGCCAAAGACCTGGGTTTGATCCTGGTCTCAGATGCTGTCTGTGTTTGCATGTTCTCCCTACGACCGCGAGGGTTCCTGAAATTGGAGAATTTAACATTCATACAATTGGGTTGTAGGCTCCCCAGGCAGAATATGAGGCGCTGATCCTCCAGTTTGTCGTTGGCCTCACTGGGGCAGCGAGGGAAGCTGAGTACAGACACGTCAGTGGGAATGGGAAGGGAATTCAAATGTTCAGTTTAGTTTATTGTCACATGTACCAAGACTTTTTTTTTGCTGCGTTTAGAGATACAGTGCAGGAACAGGCCCCTCGGCCCACCGAGTCTGCCCCGACCAGCGATCCCCGCACACTAACACTATCCTACACATACAAGGGACAATTTACACTTATACCAAGCCAATTAACCTACAAACCTGTATGAAACGGAAGATCTTGCAGAACATCCACGGAGAGAAGGTACAAACTCTGTACAGACAGTACCCACAGTCGGAATCAAACACACATCTCTGGCTCTGTGAGGCAGCAGCTCTACCAGCTGCACCACCCTACAAACTACACCAAGCTAAACTTTATTCAAGTAAAAAATATGTGCAATACTGTAACCGTGCAAATAATTTGCCCGACATTCTCGGAGGCTATACATACGTTCAATACTGTTTACACAAATCTTAGTTTCACCCCACACTCTTGCCACTCATGTGGCCCCCTGGTGTGAAATCCCTTCCCTTATTTTCAGGGGTTTCTCCACCACACACTGCCCCCCAATGCCCCGCAGCAGAAGGACCCTAGGCTGTGGTCCTCCCCCACCGAGCCTTGGCGTTGGCAGCACCGAGCTTCAGTGCGTCCCTCAGCACGTACTCCTGCAGTCTGCAGCGGGCCAGTCGGCAACATTCCCTGACAGACATCTCACTCTGCTGGGTGGTGAACAAAGCTCGGGCAGTCCAAAGAACGTCTTTCACCGAGTTGATGACCTTCCAGCAGCACTCGATGTCTGTCTCTGAATGTGTCCCTGGGAACAGTCCTCTGTGACAGAGTTGTTTGCAATAAATCATGACAGGGACACTTGCAAACCTCTCCAGACTCTTTGCAAATTCACACTCTGTGAAGAGGTGGGCAACCGTCTCCTCTCCATAGCATGCATCCCGAGGGCAGCGTGCACTGGTAGTGAGGTTCCGACGGTGCAGGAAGGATCTGACTGGGTGGGATCCCCTCACCGCCAGCCAAGCCAGGTCTTGGTGCTTGTTGGTGCGTTCTGGCGATGAGGCATTTCGCCAGACAAGCTGGGCAGTCTGCTCTGGGAACCACACCACAGGATCCATGGAGTCATTTCCCTGCAGGACGTTCCAAGCTGACCACTGCCTGATGGACGTGGTCAAAGGTGTTGATCCGGAAGAACCTTTCCATGAACGACAGAAGGTGCGGCAATGTCCAGCTGACAGGCACATTGTGTGGCATCTGTGCCAGGCTCATCCTTCGCAACACCGGGGACAGGTAGAACCTCAGCAGGTAGTGACAGTTGGTGCCCACGTGCCTTGGCTCTACACTCAGCCTGATGCAGCCACACACGAAGCTGGCCATCAGGGTGAGGGCGATGTTGGGCATCCTTCGCACACCCAGATGGAAGACGGCTCGGGTGATTCCTGTGGCGTAGGAGGGAGGGACAGGCCACACTTGCGTCAAGTACAGCAGCCCTGAGAGCATAATAAAAAAAAGCGAAAACAGGTGTTTAGAAATTGTTGCAAAGTAATTAAAAGATAACTGAAATATCACATTTACATAAGTATTCAGACCCTTTACTCAGTACTTTGTTGAGGCACCTTTGGCAGCGATTACAGCCTCAAGTCTTCTTGGGTATGACGCTACAAGCTTGGCACACCTGTATTTGGGTAATTTCTCCCATTCTCTGCAGATCCTCTCAAGCTTTGTCAGGTTGGATGGGGAGCGTTGATGCACAGCTATTTTCCGGTCCCTCTAGAGATGTTCGATCGGGTTCCAGTCCGGGCTCTGGCTGGGCCACTCTAGGACATTCACAGACTTGTCACAAAGCCACTCCTGCATTGTCTTGGCTGTGTGCTTAGGGTCGTTGTCCTGTTGGGAGGAACCTCCACCCCAGTCTGAGGTCCAGAACGCTCTGGAGCAGGTTTTCATCAAGGATCTCTCTGTACTTTGCTCCGTTCATCTTTCCCTCGATCCTGACTAGTCTCCCAGTTCCTGCCGCTGAAAAACATCCACACAGCATGATGCTGCCACCACCATGCTTCACTGTAGGTCTGGTATTGGCCAGGTGATGAGTGGTGCCTGGTTTCCTTCAGGCCAAAGAGTTCAATCTTGGTTTCATCAGACCAGAGAATCTTGTTTCTCATGGTCTGAGAGTCCTTTAGGTGCCTTTCGGCAAACTCCAAGCGGGCTGTCATGTGCCTTTTCCTGAGGAGTGGCTTCCGTCTGGCCACTCTACCATAAAGGCATGATTGGTGGAGTGCTGCAGACATAGTTGTCCTTCTGAACTCTGGAGCTCATGTTCCTTGGTCACCTCCCTAACCAAGGCCCTTCTCCCCCGATTGCTCAGTTTGGCCGGGTGGCCAGCACTATGAAGAGACCTGGTGGTTCCAAAGTTCTTCCATTTAAGAATGACGGAAGCCACTGTGCTCTTCGGGACCTGCAAAGCTGCAGAAATTGTTTTATACCCTTCCCCAGATCTGTGTCGACACAATCCTGTCTCGGAGGTCTACAATCCTTCATCTTCATGGCTTGATTTTTGCTCTGACGTGCACTGTCAACTGTGGGACCTTATATAGACAGGTGTGTGCTTTTCCAAACCATGTCCAATCAATTTAATTTATCACTGGTGGACTCCAATCGAGTTGTAAAAACATCTCAAGGATAATCAATGGAAACAGGATGAACCTAAGCTCAATTTTTAGTGTCATAGCAAAGGGTCTGAATACTTATGTCAATGTGATATATCAGTTCTTTATTTTTAATTACTTTGCAAAATTTCTAAACATCTGTTTTTGCTTCATCATTCTGGGCTATTGTGTAGATTGATGATTAAATAAAATAATTTAATCCATTTTAAAATAAGGCTGTAACGTAACAAAATGTGAAAAAAGTGAAGGGGTCTGAATACTTTCTGAATGCATTGTATGTGTGCGATATCCTGTCGAAGTCCTTCCCCTGGTCCAGGCTGAACAGGCAGGCATCCACCTCTGTCCTGCATGTAGGCAATGGTATCCCTCAGCAGCGCCAGGCTGTTTGAGATGTTCCTGCCAGGTACAGACAGGTGGATTACCTGCCCTAGAGCAGACTTGACCCAGATGCCGGTCTTAAACAGGATCTTGTAATCAACATTCAACAATGGATAATCTCCAATGTGTAATATCCTTCATCTTCCCCTTCTGCTTGTAGATTAGAGTGATTCTGCCCTTCCTCATAGAGTCTGACATGCTGCTGGCTGGAAGCATGTCATTGTACACTTCCAGCAAGTTCGGGCCCACTCAGTCCCACGGAGCCGTGTGTAGCTCAGCCAGTAAACCATCACTTCCAGGAGTTTTATTTGAGTCAAAGGAACGGATGGAGCCAGTCAGCTCTTCTAGGGTCAGTGGTTGGTCCTGGCTCTCCCACTTGATGTTCAACCCGTATATGCCCACAGTAGATGTCCTCACCTTCCTTGCTCATTATGTCAGGGAGCAAGAAACTGTGTGAACATGAAGGACTTGTTTGGGATCTGGACAAGCAAGTGGAGTGGACGGGAAGGGAGCCATCATCCACCCTCCCTCAGTGTTCACTATTGGAGGGAACCGAGGTTACCAGACCTATGCGGTGCAACCTAGGGTGTGCAGAAAATGCAACAAACCTGGGCACTGGGTGGCGGCCCAATGCAGTGTAGTTGTCTGCAAGAACTGTAAGCTGGAGGGCCACGAGACAAAGGACTGCCAAGTCAGCAAGAACTGCAACCTGTGTGGGGAGGCAGGCCACCTCTACAGGGCCTGTTCTAAAAGAGCCAGTACCTATGCACAGGTGATAAGAGGGGCTGTTGCCAACACCCTAGGGTGGTCGAGATGCCTCCCACCACTGCCAAGACCCCAGCAGGAAAGGAGAACAGTGATGACACCAGCCCGACCACCTCAAACCCCCACCGCCAGACAGAGACCTCCAGCCCCCTGTCCAGAAGGAAGTCAATTGAAGAGGAGGAGCAGGAAGAGGCATGGCAGGTGGTGAAAAAGAAGAAACACCGTGTACCGCGAGAGAAACAGGTTGCATCAGGCATCGAGGAGCCCGGTGCAACCTGTTTCTCTCGCGGTACACAGACTGGCCAGCCGTCTGCCACGTTTGCGGGATGGAAGAGTCTGTGTACCACATGTACATGGAGTGTGTGAGGTTGCAGCCCTGTTCCAATATCTAAAGGGTCTGCTCCTTGCCTTCTGGCTAATGTTCCCTCTAATTTTTAGTAGTTCGTGTGCACAGAATTCTTGTATTGTGCAATTTTTTATGCCGTTACCGATGTGTGTGCGCACTGAATTTGTGCAAATATATGACCTAATGAAACATAGAAACATAGAAAATAGGTGCAGGAGTCGGCCATTCGGCCCTTCAAGCCTGCACCGCCATTCAATATGATCATGGCTGATCATCCAACTCAGTATCCTGTACCTGCCTTCTCTCCATACCCCCTGATCCCTTTAGCCACAAAGGCCACATCTAACTCCCTCATAAATATAGCCAATGAACTGGCCTCAACTACCTTTTATGGCAGAGAATTCCAGAGATTCACCACTCTCTGTGTGAAAAATGTTTTCCTCATCTCGGTCCTAAAAGATTTCCCCCTTATCCTTAAACTGTGACCCCTTGTTCTGGACTTCCCCAACATCGGAAACAATCTTCCTGCATCTAGCCTGTCCAACCCCTTTAGAATTTTGTAAGTTTCTATAAGATCCCCCCTCAATCTTCTAAATTCTAGCGAGTACAAGCCGAGTCTATCCAGTCTTTCTTCATATGAATGTCCTGACATCCCAGGAATCAGTCTGGTGAACCTTCTCTGTACTCCATCTATGGCAAGAATGTCTTTCCTCAGATTAGGAACGCAATACTTCAGGTGTGGTCTCACCAAGACCAAGCTCACAATGAGCCTTTGGTTTAGCAGTTGTCACTATTTCATTAAGCCATTCAACTTGAAACCAGCTTGCAGTTTTTTTGCGCTTCACACCCTTTGCATCCTTTTAATTGACATGGGGGTGAATCAAAATTGCTTTCAATAAAGACTCAATAAGTCAGCTACAGAATTTGAAATGGATCTTAGTAAACTGTACAGTAAAGTCAATATGATTATGAGATTTTTACAAATAAATATAAATTATATACTGTATAATACTGTATAATTATTGATTACAACATTTTAGGTAACATTACCATGTAACATATAACCATATAACAATTACAGCACGGAAACAGGCCATCTCAGCCCTTCTAGTCCGTGCCGAACACTTATTCTCCCCTAGTCCCATCTACCTGCACTCAGACCATAACCCTCCATTCCTTTCCCGTCCATATAACTATCCAATTTATTTTTAAATGATAAAATCAAACCTTCCTCCACCACTTCCACTGGAACCTCATTCCACACAGCTACCACTCTCTGAGTAAAGAAGTTCCCCCTCATGTTACCCCTAAACTTCTGTCCCTTAATTCTCAAATCATGTCCCTCTTGTTTGAATCTTCCCTAATCTCAGTGGGAAAAGCTTATCCACGTCAACTCTGTCTATCCCTCTCATCATTTTAAAGACCTCTATCAAGTCCCCCCCTTAACCTTCTGCGCTCCAAAGAATAAAGACCTAACTTATTCAACCTTTCTCTGTAACTTAGTTGCTGAAACCCAGGCAACATTCTAGTAAATCTCCTCTGTACTCTCTCTATTTTGTTGACATCTTTCCTATAATTTGGCGACCAAAATTGTACACCATATTCCAGAATTGGCCTCACCTGTGCCTTGTACAATTTTAACAACACATCCCAACTTCTATACTCAATGCTCTGATTTATAAAGGCCAGCACACCAAAAGCTTTCTTTACCACCCTATCTACATGAGATACCACCTTCAGGAAACTATGCACAGTTATTCCTAGACCCCTCTGTTCAACTGAATTCCTCAATTCGCTACCATTTACCATGTACGTCCTATTTTGATTTGTCCTGCCAAGATGTAGCACCTCACACTTATCAGCATTAAACTCCATCCGCCATCTTTCAGCCCACTCTTCCAAATAGCCTAAATCTCTCTGTAGACTTTGAAAATCTACTTCATTATCCACAACACCACCTATCTTAGTATCATTTGCATACTTACTAATCCAATTTACCACACCATCATCCAGATCATTGATGTATATGATAAACAACAGTGGATCCCCACTCGTCACTGGCCTCCAACCTGACAAACAACCATCCACCATTACTCTCTGGCATCTCCCATTCAGCCACTGTTGAATCCATCTTGCTACTCCACCATTAATACCCAACAATTGAACCTTCTTAACCAACCTTCCATGTGAAACCTTGTGAAAGGCCTTACTGAAGTTCATATAGACAACATCCACTGCTTTACCCTCATCAGTTTCCCTAGTAACCTCTTCAAAAAATTCAAGAAGATTAGTCAAACATGACCTTCCAGGCACAAATCCTGCAACTGCAGAGGGCTTGGGGAGGCCCTGACCACGGGGAACAGTGGAGGAAGAGACTGAATTTGGTGCCTTCACACACAGTGGGAAACTTTGTTTCTGCTGTGTGGGAATGTTTTATGTCAAATTCTATAGTGTGTGTTCTTTATTTTTTTATTGTATGGCTGTATGGGAATTTCATTTCACTGTGCCATCTGGCACATGTGACAATTAAATGTATCTTGAATCTTGAATCTTGAAATCCATGTTGACTGTTCCTAATCAGACCCTGTTTATCCAGATGCTTATATGTATTATCTCGATTAATTTGCCCACCACTGACGTCAAACTAACAGGTCTATAATTGCTAGGTCTACTCTTAGAACCCTTTTTAAACAATGGAACAACATGCGCAGTACGCCAATCCTCCGGCAACATTCCCGTTTCTAATGACATTTGAAATATTTCTGTCATAGCCCCTGCTATTTCCCTCCCCAGAACTCCCCAGAACTTCCTGTCCTCTATCACGGACGTCTGGGAGATCAGAAAGCTAATACATGATAAATGAGGATTAGACAGTGAGGAATGTGAGGAATCCGCTGCGGTGGATGTTTATGTTAACTTTGATGTAGTTGTGTGCCTTGTTGCTTTTGTTTAGTATGTCTGTATGGTAATTTGCATATGACAATAAAATATCTTTGATTACAACTGAGCAATTAGTGTATAGTTACACGAAGAGAGAATAATGTTTAGTACAAGGTTAAGCCACCAAAGTCCCATCAAGGATAGTCTGAGGGTCATCAAAGAGGTAGATAGTTCAGCACTGCTCTCTGATTGTGGTAGGATTATTCATTTGCCTAATAACAGCTGGAAGATTTCCTTCGCTCCATAGATGCTGCTGCACCCGCTGAGTTTCTCCAGCATTTTTGTGTACCTGGGAAGAAACTATCCCTGAATCTGGAGGTGTGCATTTCCACACTTCTTTACCTTTTGCCTGATGGGAGAGGGGAGAAGAGGGAGTGATCGGGGTGTGACTCATCCTTGATTATGCTGCTGGCCTTGCTGAGGCAGCGTGAGGTATAAATGGAGTCAATAGAAGGGAGGTTGGTTTGTGTGATGGTCTGGGCTGCGTCCACAATTCGCTGCTGCAATCTTGGATGGAGCTGTTCCCAAACCAAGGTATGATGTATGGGATAAAATGCTTTCTATATTGCATCTGTAGAAGTGGGTGAGGGATGTAGGGACATGTAGAACTTCCTAAGCCTTCTAAGGAAGTCGTGGCATTGGCATGCCTTCTTGATCATTGCTTCAATGACATACAGCTGGAAGCTCATGATGGTCGTAGTGAAACGCAATTTTATAGCACATTTCCTCTCAAACACTCCATTAGAAACTCGCCCTTCACTTCCATTGCCCTCTGAGAAGGGGCATTCTCACCACTCAATCCCCAAAGAAGCAGGGAGCCACCCTCTCCTCTCAGTCTGCAGTGATAACACATTTTCTACAAACCTTGTGCTGAGCCTGGATTGTTCCACAGGGAGACACCTTACTCTCCCGGCCTGTGTCACCTCCCCTCAGGATCATTAAACTGGTGCAGGAACTTTGCTCTCTGGGGGGAACACACTGTCAATATTTCGAGTCAAGACCCTGACTCAGGACCCCCACAGACCCACCCTTCCCCCAGCAGCGCCCGGACCTGTCACCTCGGGCAGGTTGCATCGGCCTAGACTGAGTTCTCTTCCCCACACGATATTGTTAGTTGTGTTGGGTTCCGTTGTACCCTGAAGCCTTGTGGTTGCCTTTGGTGAGACCAGTCTTCTTCTTCTCGAGTCCACGCACAAGATTAGAACTTGTTCAGCCGGAGCTGAACACAATTCTCGGCATCTGCATACAATGGTGTCTGTCTTGCGCTTCTTGTGCGTGGTGGCGGAAAGATTGGTGGAGACCCACCACGTACAAGAAGCACAAGGCAGGAAAAAGGAGGAGGAGGAGCCCAAGGGCTGAGGGAGGGGAGGAGACAGCAAGGGCTAACAAAATTGGGAGAATTCAATGTTCATGCCCCCAGGATGCAGACTCCCCAAGCGGAATATGAGGTGCTGTTCCTCCATGGCCAGAGCGAGCAACACCGGAAATTGGAGGAACAGCACCTCATATTCCGCTTGGGGAGTCTGCATCCTGGGGGCATGAACATTGAATTCTCCCAATTTTGTTAGCCCTTGCTGTCTCCTCCCCTCCCTCAGCCCTTGGGCTCCTCGTCCTCCTTTTTCCTTTCTACTCACCGACGCCCCCCCCCCCCCCCCCCCCCCCCCCCCATCAGTCTGAAGGAGGGTTTCGGCCCGAAACGTTGCCTATTTCCTTCGCTCCATAGATGGTGCTGCACCCGCTGTGTTTCTCCAGCATTTTTGTGTACCTTCTATAGATTCAGGATCTGTTCCTGTGGATTGGAGGATTGCTAATATTATCCCACATTTTAAGAAAGGTGGGAGAGAAAAAGCAGAATATTACTTCGGAGTCACGTGAGTGACTACGTGAAGATCCCGCCAGCCAGCATAATAATAATAATAATAATAATATATCTTTTATTGTCATTGCACGTCAGTGCAACGAGATTTAGTGTGCAGCTCCACTGATGTCCAGGAAAGGTAAATAAATACAATACATAAATAAACAAGCTGAATTGATTGACGTGACCATCTGAGGGAGACTGTTCAAAGGGGGTGGGTGGGGGGGCACTCATTAGGGCCGGTTCAGAGCCGCTATAGCTCTTGGGATAAAAATGTTCCTGAGTCTGGAGGTTCGGGCGTAGAAGGCCTTGTAACGTCTGCCGGAGGGAAGTAGTTGAAACAGACCGTGGCAGGGGTGTGATGAGTCCTTATGGATGCTGAGGGCCTTCCTGAGGCACCGCGTGTGGTAGATGCCCTCCAAGGCTGGTAGCTCTGTCCCGATGCATGCCATATCGTCTATCGCATTGCGTAACGACTGGCTGGAGGCGCGCTGCTCCACCAGCGGTAAGTTTCAAACCTGAAGGTAAGTTTTCAACTTATTTCCAGGTCTGTTTTTCCTTGCAGGAAGCTCTTTACAGAGTTCCTGCTGGGGTCATTCCGGGGTCAAAATCCCAGCTCCGCGGGGAAACCCGGCTCGGGGAGACCCGACTACGGATATCGCGGGGAATCCCATCTACAGGGACCGCGGGGGTAATCCAGCTGCTGAAACCGCGGGAAAACTCGGCTCGGGGAAACCCAGCTACGGGGACCGTGGGAAGACACGGCTATGGACCGCGGAAGTGCGGGTAGGCGGCGGCGACTTCAGACTCCAGCTGCCAGCAGAGGGGTTACAGCCAAACGGAGTCTGAGAGGCCTAGACTGGGAGGAGTCAGGCCAGGAGGGTTCCCCTCCGACATGGGTACGCCCTTGGACTTTTTTACCCAGATGGAGCATGGATAGCATCCGCAGGGCATTCATCGTGACTGAGGTGATGCTCCATCCTGATACGGCCCATGGAGGAGCCATATCAGCACAGGTCTACTCGAGGGCCTGCGACAGCACCTCTTTCAGGGCTGCTTACAAATCTCCCTCTCTGTGAAGGTGAGTACGAGGGGTCAGTTGGTAACTGACTCCAAACTCGGAAATATGTGTGGGGAACATACTGGAGTACATGCGTGAGGTTCCAGAAATTTCTGTCATGGCATCAAGGGTTGCGATATCCTCGCAAACGAAGGAACTCCTGATGGAAGAGTTGGCTTCCAGTCATTGACAGAAAACCTGGAGGAACCAGAGTTCCCCTCGCGAAGCAGCAGCTACCTCACGTCACATCATTAAATTATTCCTGAAAGTACCGGCAGTGAACAACGCTATCTGGGGTGATATTGGAGGTGGCATGAAAACCCAGGAAAGGAAACTCCAACAAATTTTAAAGATTACTAACCTGGTGTTGATGTGCAAAGCACACTTCGAAATGATGTCCAGCCGCAGAATCTTCTCTTCACCGAAAACCTGTCCAAACAGGTAAGAACCGGGATGAGGAAACAAAAGCTGTCGGACTATTCAAGGTACGATGAGCAAAGCTTCGTTATGTCAGCGACAACACACCCCACGCCTCCATCGGCAGGAAGCGGTTCACTGAAGCTGGGCACAGGTCTTGCAGGCCAAGGCCCAAACCGGTCCTCAGGGAAAATATGGGATCCACGTACACCAGCAGTCCTACTCTCCAAATCAAGGACGGAAATAGAACCCGCATCAGGGGCCTTGGACTTACCATAAGACCACCGGTAACCAAGGAGGTAGGTGGGTCTGGTTCTTTCCGAAACATGGGGTATGTGGACCCTTTACAAGTTGGTAATATTTACACTTGTTTTTGTACAAATGACAATGATAACATGAGATTCAGATCTGTTTAAGAATAACATGAGATTAGTTTATACTGCACAGTATACAAGCGAGACAGGTGCGGAAATTGGCCAGAGTTCTCGGAAATATGTCCGGAGTTGCCTTTCAAGGCAGGCTTGTGGCAGACGTGGCCTGTTCATTGTCAACAGGTTTAACTCGCATGTGCAGTATAGACATTTCTGAATAGGAAACTTTGTGACTGTCTAACTGTGAATTAGTTTCCATTCACAGGGATCACCGGAGATATTGAAATTTAGCTGGATGGGGCAATGATTACAGTTAAAAGCGTTGCAAAATGGGCTAACTTCAGCTCCCAGATTATTTACCAAATTACTAAAACCAGTGCTTCGGCTGCTCAGAGCTAAAAAACAATTGTTATGGCCTATCTGGATGATATTCTAAACGCTGTATTTTGCTAAATTAGCTTTATCAGCCACAAAACTATATTTGCGAAATTGGGTTTCTCATCCATCCAGTTAAATTTAAGTTGATACCAACTGAAATTATTGATGATTGGGATTTACCTTTAACTCTATTAATTTGTCTGTGACTCTGCCCTGAGGCAAGAGATTGGAATTAATTGAAGCTTGTAACAACCTTATTGTTAACAAGCAGCCTTCTATTCATAAAGTGTAATTAGCAATATATTTGCTTTTCAGCTGTGCTATTTGGGCCTTTATATTATCAGAACTTACAGCGTGCAAAGGAGTAAGCTCTCAAGTACCATGTAGGTCATTGCTAACAGACCTATGCTATTACCAGCTGAAACTATTAAAGTCACTTTGGTGGACGAACAGTATTCAGCATTGCTCCACTAACTTTTTGTCAGTAAATCTTCAGTTATAATTACAAACTGATGCTATTGCTCAAAGATGGAAAATTACTAATACCATCTCTAGTTATGGAGGCGGATGGGATTTGCATGATTCAATTCAATTCAATTCAATTCAACTTTAATGTCATTGCACAAATACTAAGTATGGGTACAACGAAATGTAGTTTTGCTTCAGTCCGTAGTAGTAGTGCATATAGAAATTTAAAAAAAAGAAGATACAGAATAATCAAAAATACAGAATAATTAAACAATGGGGACGGAGGGACCGGAAAAATCTATCGGCGGGACTCCGAGTTCAGCGATGTGATGGTATAATTGTAGAAGCTGTTCCTCATCCTACTAGTACGAGACCTGAGGCTCCTGTACCGCCTCCCTGATGGGAGGAGGGCAAACAGTCCATGGTTGGGGTGGGAGGGGTCTTTAATGATCTTCCCAGCCCATCTCAGACACCGTTTTCGGTGGAGGGCATCCATGGCAGGGAGCGGGGCACCGATGATGTGCTGCGCGGTTTTCACCACCCGTTGTAGTGCCTTCCTGTCCGCAACAGTGCAGCTGCTGTACCATACTGTGAAGCAGGTGGTCAGGATGCTCTCGATGGTACAGCGCTAGAAGTTGGTCAGGATCTGGGGGGACAGGTGGGCTTTCTTGAGCCTCCTCAGGAAGTAAAGGCGCTGCTGTGCCTTTTTGATCAGCTTGGAGGTGTTGAGGGACCAGGACAGATCCTCCGAGATATGTACCCCGAGGAATTTGTAGCTGGAGACGCGCTCCACCTCAGTCCCGTTTATATGGATGGGGGTATGACTGCCTCCTCTGACCTTCCTGAAGTCGACAATAATTTCCTTCGTCTTCTTGGAGTTGAGGACGAGGTTATTGTTGGCACACCAGGTTGTCAGGTGCTGGACCTCCTCTCTGTAGGCTGACTCATCGTTGTCACTGATCAGTCCTACCACCGTGGTGTCGTCAGCAAACTTAATGATGGCGTTGGATCCGTACTTAGGGATGCAGTCGTGGGTGAAGAGGGAGTAGATGAGAGGGCTGAGCACACAGCCCTGTGGCACGCCGTGTTCAGTGTTATAGTGGAGGAGGTGAAGCTGTTGACCCTGACAGACTGTGGTCTGTTGGTGAGGAAATCCAGTGTCCAGTTGCAGAGGGAGGTGGAGATGCCAAGTCCGCTGAGTTTGGTGATCAGGCTGGCGGGGATGACAATGTTAAAGGCAGAGCTGAAATCAATGAACAGCAACCTGATGTAGGAGTTGTTGTTGTCCAGGTGGGTCAGGGCAGAGTGTAGGGCCGCCGATATGGCGTCCTCTGTAGACCTGTTGGCCCGGTAGGCAAACTGATGGGGGTCCAGTGTGGGGGGGAGGCTGGCTTTGAGGTTACCAATTCTTCAGTTATATGGTATCAACTACCTATAGACACTAGGACACAATGAGTTACCAATTCTTCAGTTATATGGTATCAACTACCTATAGACACTAGGTGCATTCTGTGGGTTAAAGGGTTTGTGCAAATATGCATAATCTGCATGCTCAAGTCCAAGTTGATACACTTTGGTGGTGGAAATGTTAAATCACATGGGTGCAATCAAGTCAAAGTATCCAGTGATAGTTTACCTAACGTCATTTGGCGCTGGTGTATCATCACGTAAAAAATTCAGCAAGTTCCCGTTTCATGGAATTTTCGTAGTACCTGATTGGCCTATACAGGCATGGTTCCCGCTGATGTTGGGAATGATAATAGAACCTTATGTGGTTATTTCTAGACACAAAAATTTGCTGGTTTAGCCGTGACTCGGGAAACCATCCTCTGCATGATTAAATCAATTCATTGACTTGCAGACTCTGAGAAGACCTTTCCTGCGGCTCGGGTTGTCAAACCAAACCATGGACGAGCTCACTGCAGATTGCAGGGATAGCACCAAATAAGCAGTACATTTCCTCATAAGGAGATGGGAAGTATTTTGTTTAAATGCTAATATTACATATAAATCGGCACGGATGACTGACGTTTTGAAATTCAGTTTTATATGGGTCTTTGACAATCATTAAGTTATAGTGCCATTAATTGTGCCAAACGTGCCTTCTCATCCTATTGGCTGCTGGGAGCAGAATCCACTCTGTCGGGTCTTACCCTCTGATATCTAGATTATGAAGGGTATCTTCAACTCGAAACCTCCCAGGCCCAGGTACGCAGAGATATGGGATGTTAACATTGTGTTACGCAGCTTCGCCAGTGGGCTCCAGCTACATCCCTGTCCTTGGTCAAACTCACTTACAAAGTGGTTATGCTCATGGCACTGAGTTCAGCACAACGGGTCCAGTCATTGCATAAGCTGTGACTGGACAAGATGATTACATCTGCAGGCAAAATAAAGTGCCCTCCACTCCCAACCCTCTATCATAAAGGTCAGCTGGTATTCTAGTTCTCTAATCTTACTATATTCAGTTCTGCAACTGTTATCTGTGATTTCACACCGCTGCTTTGAAGATTACACGCATGAGGGCTGGCGGGCTCTTCACGTAATCCCTCAACGTAACTCCTCATAAAATAGAGATCAAACTGCAAACTGGTAAATTCTCGTTTAATCTTACTATTATAGCCTGACATCGGTGGTGGGGAAGATGCTGGAGTCAATTATAAAAGATGAAATAGCGGCACATTTGGATAGGAGTAACGGGACCCAGCCCAAGTCAGCATGGATTTATGAAGGGGAAATCATGCTTGACTAATCTTCTGGAATTTTTTGAGGATGTAACTAGGAAAATGGACAAGGGAGAGCCAGTGGATGTAGTGTACCTGGACTTTCAGAAAGCATTTGATAAGGTCCCACATAGGAGATTAGTGGGCAAAATTAGAGCACATGGTATTGGGGGTAGAGTGCTGACGGATAGAAAATAGGTTGGCAGACAGGAAACAAAGAGTAGGGATGAGAATGCAAGGTGACTTGGACAGGTTGGTTGAGTGGGCAGATGCCTGGCTGATGCAGTTTAATGTGGATAAATGTGAGGTTATCCACTTTGGTAGCAAATCAGGAAGGCAAATTACTATCTAAATGGTGTCAAGTTGGGAAAAGGGGAAGCACAACGGGATCTGAGGGCCCTTGTTCATCAGTCAATTCAGGTACAGCAGGCAGTGAAGAAAGCGAACGCGAAATTTAGCCTTTATAACAAGAGGAGTTGAGTATAGGAGCAAATAGGTCCTTCTGCAGTTGTATAGGGCCCTAGTGAGACCACACCCGGAGAATTGTGTGCAGTTTTGGTCCCTTAATTTGAGGAAGGACATTCTTGCTATTGAGGGAGTGCAGCGTAGGTTCACGAGGTTAATTCCCGGGATGGCGGGACTGTCATATGCTGAGAGTTTAGAAGGATGAAAGGATATCTTATTGAAACATATAAGATTTTTAAGGGTTTGGACACGCTAGAGGCAGAAAACATGTTGCCTATGTTGGGGGAGTCCAGAACAAAGGGCTAGTTTAAGAATAAGGAGTAAGCCAAATGGCCTCCTGCATCAATTTTTTAAAATCTATGTCGCGTTATCCATAAGTTATCCTATAAGTAATCCAGAGTTATCCATGTTACCTCTGCCGTGTCGTGGGCAAACTGGATCCCAAACCAAGCTGTCTCTGTCTACAATACATCTGTAGAAGTTTGTAAAAGTTGTGGCAGACATGGCGAGCTTTGCTCGGTGTGATGTGGAAGTGGAGATGTAAGCGAAGCTTCATTGCGGTTGGTCCGATTGTTCAGTCCCCCGGGTCCCGCACTCTGCTGGCTCATGAACCGGGCACTTTTGGGTCGCCTTGGCGCGGCCTCTCACAGAGGCGAGGCCGGGTGAGTGTCGGACCCCCTTGCTGCCCGGGCGGGCTCGGCTGCAGCTGTTGTGTGTTTGTCTCCGGCCGGCCACAGTTGTCGGGACACGAATATCTCACCGCCTCTCTGCTCCGCACTTGTGCCGTCAATCATCGCTTTCCAGAGGGCCCGACACTGTCGCAGCTGCCAGACGCGCCGTGTCCGTGTCCCGCTCCGCTCCCAGCTCAGTCCCCGCTCTCCCCTCCCAAGTCATGGGCGCCCTAACCTTGCCCCTGCTCGCCGCGCTGGGAGCGCTTCTACAGGTACTGGGGAGTTGGGGGGGGGGGGGGGGGGGGGGGGGGGGGGGGGAGAATGGGTGTCCCTGTCTGTGTCCCTGTGTGTGTCCGGCCGGGGACCGTGTGTATCTGTGTGTGTCCCTGTGTGTGACCGGCCGGGGACCGTGTGTATCTGTGTGTGTCCCTGTGTGTGTCCCTGTGTGTGACCGGCCGGGGACCGTGTGTATCTGTGTGTGTCCCTGTGTGTGTCCGGGGACCGTGTGTATCTGTGTGTGTCCCTGTGTGTGACCGGCCGGGGACCGTGTGTATCTGTGTGTGTCCCTGTGTGTGTCCCTGTGTGTGACCGGCCGGGGACCGTGTGTATCTGTGTGTGTCCCTGTGTGTGTCCGGGGACCGTGTGTATCTGTGTGTGTCCCTGTGTGTGACCGGCCGGGGACCGTGTGTATCTGTATCCTGATGTACTCGCTCCCCGCTCTGTACCCGGGACAGGCACGAAAGTTGCCGGCGGTGCGCGGAACTCGCGGATCCCGCTCCCCGTTTGTCCCCATCCCTCGGTGTGGCGACCCCTGGCCCTCTGGCCGGAGTGATCGGGACTCCCGGAGAGTGCGGGATGCGGTGGGGGGCGATTCACCGCTCGGAGGTCGCGGCCGGCGGCGGGCAACGGACGGTCTGACCCAGAGTCCGGTTCCAGTCCCGCCCAGGCGACCCCGAGTCACATCAGCAGGGGAACTGGAGCAGGACGATCAGCCCTTCGCTCCGACTGTCCCGGTGACCCCGGCTGACCCCTGAGGTGCAGCGAGGCGGGCGGGAGACTGCGGACACCGGGTCTGGGACAACACAACGTACTGGAGGAACTCAGCGGCTCGGGCAGCGACTCTGGGGAGATGGATATACCATGGATATACCATGTTTCGGGTCGGGATGTTTCATCAGATTCATCAGTCCCATGCCCAGCCCTAGTCCCCGCTGCCTCTGTATTCCCTCGTTGACGGCGTCCCGCTGAGACAATGCCATCCCTCCTCCCTTCTTTAGTCAGGGGGTGGTGAATCTGTGGAATGTATTGCCGCAGACGGCTGTGGAGGCCGTCAATGGATATTTTTAAGGAGGAGATTGACAGATTCTTGATAAATCCAGGTGTCAGGGATTACGGGGAGAAGGCAGGAGAATGGGGTTTGGAGGGAGAGATAGATCAGCCGAGATTGAATGGCGGATTAGACTTGATTGCCCGAGTGGCCCAATTCTGCTCCTACCACTTATGAACCATTCGGCCCGACTTGTCAGTGCTAGCACTGTGTATCTGCACCCTGTAAATGCAGCGACCGACCTGGGAGTGAAGGCGAGAGGCAGACACACTCGGGGCAGTGTGCTGTGGGAATGATGGTGGGGTTGAGTTACCAGTCCCAGGGGTGGCCGGGTGAGGATGGGTCCTTCTTTCACAGACCCCGGAGAGGGTCGGGTCGGGTCGGGTGTGGACCTGGGAGTTATTGGGTAGATGTGTCTCTATCCCGGGGCAGACGGCAGCGGGTGCCGGAGGGGCTGTTGCCGCGTTCAGACACGGTTGGGGTTGGTGATATAGGGGCCGAGACAGAGAGTCCCGATCCACAGCTAGGAACGGGCGGACAGAGCGCGGGACCCCCACTATCTGACAGCGTCACTCTGTGTCACGTTATCTCCTCCTTGAGGCGATCGTTTCACTTAGTTACGGGCCATTCGGACCTGAAACACTCGCCCACCCCACCGCATTAATGACCCCTGTATCTCCTCGCCACTGCCGGCTGGCTAGCTGTTCTAATCTCCTCGCCACCTCTTTCTTCAAGGAGATTCCTCGACCTGAGAACATGGACATCTCGGGCCCATTCTCCCAGCCTCTCCCCGGAGCCAGTCACCACTGGGATACAACCTGCCAGCTGTGCCCCACCTTGCCCACATGTTTACACTGACTACTCCACCCAGTCCAGCTCCACCCTCCACCCTCCCCCATCCTTTCCCATCAGATTCCACCATGTCCAACTCACTGCCTTCACCTAACGCCTCTAACCTCTTGCCACTATCTCCCCATCTAACCCCTCACCTCCACCTACTGCCCCTTCCACTCCCCGCGCCCCTCCCCCCTTTATACTGATTATCCCTTTGCCCGTTCAGTCTGAGGAAGGGACGAGCGTAAGCATCTTCTGTCCATTCCCTCCAGATGCTGCCCGACCCACTGAGTTCCTGGAACCCAGGAATATTGTACATGGTTTCGTCTCCCTCCCTATCCGCGGGAGGGGTGTAGATGGTGAGACCAGTAGTCCAGGTCTGGTCTGGTCTCACCAGGGCTCCATATAAGAAGATGTCTCTTGTAATAGAGGCCAGTGCACATCAACCGACCTAATTACGAGTTGCAGCAGCGGATTGGGCAGTGATTCGGGTACAGGATAAAAACACGCTTCATGTTTGATCCTGTTTCACACTTCCATCGGCTGCAGAGACATCCTCGCAGGTGCAATTTATCCCCTGGAGGCCCGCACCGTCTGGTCGCCGCCTTTCTCCCAGCGGAGATGTCCATCAGTCATAGAGTGATACAACAGGGAAACAGTCCCTTCGGCCCAACTTGCCCACACCGGCCAACATGTCCCAGCTACGCCAGGCCCACTTGCCTGCGTTTGCCCAATGCCTCAACGTTGCCCCGGAGGGTGGTGGGGCCATATGATGGGCAGATGTTTCTCATCGGGCAGCTGTTTCAGGAAGCAACTGGGTCAAGGGCGGGGGAGGGGGGGAGTCTCGGCCAGTAACAGCCCACCATCTCTTTCTCAGCGTGAAACTCAGAAACTGCAACCTCTGGGAAGTGGCCTCAATTGTACATCTAAAAATACTTAACTCATCAGAAATCTGATTGATGCTAATTTTGAAACATGTATTAGTTCCCGGTGTCCATGTGAAGGCGGCGAGTGGCCACTCAGTCCTGGGCACCAGGTGTGTCTCTGGGTCTTCAGCGGACTAGCCCCCCCCCCCCCCCCCTTTCTTGGGTGGGGTTGGGGATACTGGGGATGTTACATTGCATGACGGTGGATAAATCGCCAGAGTCTGACCACGTGGAACTCAATTGTGGAAGCAAGAGCGGCAAACGTGAAGGCGGATATAATTCATCATCTTTAGCTACACATGAAGTTGCAGAAGTTCAGTGGTTAATGCTATATTGTTATTGAATAATGACAGGGCGGAGAAGTCGGAGAACCGCAGGTCTGCTGTCATTGGTGGGTCAGTTGGTGGAGAGGGTTCTGAGGGACAAGGACTACAAGCATTTGGCAATAATCTTTGACGCGGCGCTTTGTCGATGCCTTCTGGAGGTCTCCTGATTTACCCGCGATCCACAGCAGGTGGAAATCCAATAAACTGCTCAAACAGGACTCTCACAGAGCCTCTTGTCTTTGGCCATGGCGCTGATTGTGGGCTGTTATTCAGGCACAGGTTGTTTCAGTAAACAAACACAGGTGGCGTGAAGGCACCGTGACACAGACTCGCCTAATCTGATTTTAATTTGCTGAGTGAGCGCCGCAGCGGCTTTCTACAGGAGGAACAGATTGAAGCGGTTTCACACAGAGTGGCATGGGTTCACATCTTGAAGTGCTTGCCAGACTTTGTCGCGCCTACACCTTTCTTTCAGATTTTTTACCTACTACAATCAGTCTGAAGAAGGGTCTAGACCCAAAACATCGTCTACACATGTTCTCCAGTGATGCTGCCCGACCAGCTGAGTTACTCCAGCACTTTGTGTCTCAATCTTTGTAAACCAGCACCTGCAGTTCCTTGTGTCTTCACCTCTCGAGGGACCCGATCCAACTGCGTGTCTGTGTGGAGAATAACGAGGATTGAAGCATCCTGAGTCTAGTTTATTTTAGTTATTGCCACGTGTACCGAGACAGCGAAAAAAGGCAGTTCTGCACGCTATCCAGTCAAATCATCCAACCCACGAGGACAATAAATCCTCTTCTGCAACAGAGTCGACATTGCGGCTCAGCTTCATGGACAGGACAGGTTGAGGGATACAAATGGGACTTAGCTTAGGTAGGCCACGGTCGGCATGGAGGAACTGGGCCGGTGGGTCTGTTTCCCTGTCGTACCACTCAATGGCCATTGACTTCAACTCTCGTTCGACCTCACTCCCGTTCACTGGCACACTCACCCCCTCACACTCACCCCCTCACACTCACCCCCTCACGCTCACACTCACCCCCTCACACTCACCCCCTCACACTCACCCCCTCACACTCACGCTCACCCCCTCACTCTCACCCCCTCACACTCACCCCCTCACTCTCACCCTCACACTCCACCCTCAACGCCTCACGACTCTCCCCCCTCACATCGCCCCCCTGCACACTCCCCCCCTCACAACTCAAAATACTCCAAACCCCTCCCACTCTCCCCCTACACTCACCCCCTCACACTCACCCCCTCACACTCAACCCCTCACACTCGCCCCCTCACACTCACCCCCTCACACTCGCCCCCTCACACTCACCCCCTCACACTCACCCACTCACACTCACCCCCTCACACTCACCCCCTCACACTCAACCCCTCACACTCGCCCCCTCACACTCACCCCCTCACGCTCACCCCCTCACGCTCACCCCCTCACGCTCACACTCACCCCCTCACGCTCACACTCACCCCCTCACACTCACCCCCTCACACTCACCCCCTCACACTCACCCCCTCACACTCACCCCCTCACACTCACCCCCTCACACTCAACCCCTCACACTCGCCCCCTCACACTCACCCCCTCACGCTCACCCCCTCACGCTCACCCCCTCACACATCTCTTTCTCTTTGTTGTTCCCTGGCTCACTCACTCACTCACTCACTCACTCACTCACTCACTCACTCACTCACTCACTCACTCCCCCACATCCAGTTCCTGGAATAATTTCCGTGCGAGACTACTGCCATCCCCCATCAGAAACCAAGGCGGCGGCGGGAGAGCTTACAGCCTGTTATTTAAAGACATTGTCCTGGTCGGTAAAGTCCCGCAGACTGTTGATCGGTGACGAGTGGAGACCGTTTGCCACTTCAGACGGAATCACGAAAGATTGCTTGGAATTTCAGGGCAAGTGTCGGAATATTGGAGCAGCTGCCGTCGCCGCCCCGCTCACACTAATCCGCAGAGAATTGAGGAATTCCAGTCTCGGGGCCGCCACATGATCTTCATTCCACTCCCCAGCTCACGTTGTCTCCCGCAAAGTCTCTGCAGCTCCCTACATAACCCCCCCCCCCCCCCCCCCCCCCCCCCCCCCCCGCCTCCACCCCCCCCCCCCCCCCCCCCCGCCTCCATCGCCCCCTCCAAAACAACACGCCCCTCCTCTCTCCGGTGGGAGGGTCGGGACAGTATGAGGGAGGTGGAGAGGGGGGAGGGGGGGGGGGGGGGTGAGGATGGGGAGTGTGACTGGGTGAACCCACGTTAACCTCAGTTGTTGATGGGGTGTGTGGTGGAGTGGGTTCGGGAGGGGGATGGAAGAGGGGAGGGGAGACTGGTGGGGAGGGGTAAAATGAGGGGGGAAAGGAAGTTGGATGGGGGTGGATGAGGGGAGGGGAGGGGAGGCTATTGGGGAGGGGTGGAGGAGGACAGTATGATGGGGGGGGGGGTGAGGCTGCCGGCCCTGCATTGTCGCTGCCGTGTGCTTCCTCTGTAGGTGGCTGCCCCTCCCCCGGTGCCGACTACGGTCTCCACCCTGTACCCGTGGGGACGCCGGGCTCGGGGCTCGGGGCCTGCGAGGGTGAGACGGGCCTGGGTCATCCCCCCCATCGCCGTGTCGGAGAACAGCAGGAAGATTCCGTACCAGCTGGTCCAGGTAGGCGGGGGGGGGGGGGGGGGGGGGGAGTGCACCACCACCACCGTGTCTCACAGAGCCCCCTGACGTCCTGACGCGGTCCCCCGATCATGAGGGGCCGACCGGGCGGTGTGAGTTACCCCGTGGTGGGGGTGGGGTTGGGTTGGGTTGGGGGTGGGGGCTGTTGGAGATTGTGAGGGGCAGCACTTGGCCGGCGGGCACTGACTGGGAGTCGGCGACAGGAACATCACGCCTCATAAATCGGACTGGGGTTTCTAAGAAGGCAACTCAGCAAATTGGTGAAGCAGGCAGGCAGGGTGGTAGACAGGGTGTGTGTGACCTTCAGTCAGGCTGTGGACAATGTACAGCATCGCAGGCTGCTTCTGGGGGGCAGCCACATGGGATTGTGTTGTGTTAGCGCATCGGCTTAGAGACGGAAGGCAGAGCCCAGTGCTGGAGGGAGTGCAGAATACGTGACATTACGGGTCGGGTGATGTTACAGGTGTTTAGTGAAACGATCGCCGAGCTTGCACTTGTCTCGCCGATATATATATATATATATCAGTCTACACCTGGAACAGCGTATATAGTAGATGGGGTTGTAGGAGGTGCAAGTGAACCTCTGCCTCACCTGAAAAAACTGCCGGGGTCCTCGGACAGAATCGAGGGAGGAGGTCATTGAGAGGTACAGTGTGGAAACAGGCCCTTCGGCCCAACTTGTCCACACCGGCTAACATGTCCCAGCTACACTAGTCCCACCTGCCTGCGCTTGGTCCATATCCCTCCAAACCTGTCCTATCCATGTATCTGTCTAACTGTTTCTTAAACGTTGGGATAGTTCCAGTCTCCACTACCTCCTCTGGCAGTTTGTTCCATACACCCACTGCTGCAGTTGTATAAGACGTTGGTGAGGCCGTATTTAGAGTATTGTGTTCAGTTCTGGGCACCATGTTATAGGAAAGGTGTTGTCAAGCTGGAAGGGGCACAGAAAAGATTTACGATGATGTTGCCAGGACTAGAGGGTGTGAGCTATAGGGAGAGGTTGAGTAGGCTGGAACTCTATTCATTGGAATGCAGGAGGATGAGGAGTGATCTTATGTAGGTGTATAAAATTATGAGAGGAATAGATCGGGTAGATGCACAGGGTCTTTTGCCCAGAGTAGGGGAATCGAGGACCAGAGGACATAAGTTTAAGGTGAAGGGGAAAAGATTTAATAGGAATCTGAGGGGCAACGTTTTTCACACAAAGGGCGGTGGGTGTATGGAACAAACTACCAGAGAAGGTAGTTGAGGCAGGTATTATCCCAATATTTAGACATGTACATGGATAGGACAGGTTTGGAGGGATATGGGCCAAACGCGGGCAGGTGGGACTAGTGTAGATGCGACATGTTGGCGGCTGTGGCTGTTGCCAAGCTGTATCACTCTATGACTATGTGCAGTTCCGTTCTACACTGGGGTGAGTTTATCCGGCCGGAAGTCTGTGAACAGCGGTGATCACCACAAATGTCCTTTAAACTAGACACGGAGAGTTTAGGCAGGGACGGGAGGCGAGTGGATGCGCAGACAAACCTTGAGGTGCAAGTCCAATCTTCACTGAAAGTGGCGACACATGGGGATGGGGGAGTGAAGGTTGTATTTGCTCTGCTTGCCTTCATTGGCCGAGACAAGAGCACAAGAGTAGGGACATGGTAGGTGGCGAGCTGCGTGTGGGTCTGGGCTCCACACTAGAGTCGGGTAGCAATGGGGAGGGTGCAGGAGAGACGGCTGTGGTTACATTGAGAGTATGGATGGTCTGGGTTTATTCTCACGGGGATGCCGAAGGCTGAGAGGTGGCCTCATCGTTTAATGAGTTATGGAGCATAGATGACAACAGAATATTTTATCGCAAGATACAAATGCCTAAAAATAGAGGGCAATAAGTTGAGGTGGGAAAGATTTAATCGGAACCTGAAGGGCAACCTTTTCCACACTCAGGGTGGTGGGTGTATGGAACGAGCTGCCGGGCGGGTCGTGGAGGCAGGGACTATAACAACATTTAAATGACACTTGGATAAATACATGGATAGGAAAGGTTTAGATGGATATGGGCCAAACATGGGCAGGTGGGACTAGTGTAGCAGGGCATCACGGCCCGCATGGACGAGGTTGGCCGAAGTGCTTGTGTTTGCTGTAACACTCCGTGACTCGGCGACGGAGCAGCGGCGAGGCTGAAATCCTCGGACGGGGTCTCAGCTCTTGGCATCACATTCCGGGAGTCCCGCCCGTGTGAGTCTTGTGTGGACCGAGGACAGATGTCACTGTTGGTCCCGGGAGCGGGGGAGACAGACGGTAATAAACGCCAGTCATTTGCCGACAGATTAAATCGGACAAGCAGTCGAAGGCGGTGATCTACAGCATCAAAGGGCCGGGGGTGGACGAGGAGCCGAGGGGAATCTTCACCATTGACCCCGACACGGGGCTGGTCTTCCTCACCTCCGTGCTGGACCGGGAGGAGACGAGTAGCTACAAGGTGAGAGAAGAGACCGGCCGAGGGCGAGAACACTGACACACACCACACTGCCCGCGGCCCCAGTAACGGGGAGGGGGGGGGGGGGATAACACCGGGGGTGGGGGACACACACCACACTCCCCGCGGCCCCAGTGACACCTCACTTTCCCCGCAGATTAAGGCGTACGCGGTGGGCGAGACTGGCGCGCCGGTGGAGGAACCCACCGACCTGGAGATCATTGTCATCGATCAGAACGACAACCGGCCCGCCTTCCAGCAGCCGCTCTTCACGGGCCGCGTGGCCGAGGGAGCGCCTCCAGGTGGGCAGCGAGCGGCCGGTAAAGGACCGGGATCAATCCCAGACCAGGATAGAACCGCGCAGAATACGATGCAAACACTGACTCTGACCAAGGGTCTCGACAGGCCCTGGGCAAAAGACTACCCGATCTATTCCTCTCATGACTTTGTGCACCTCTCCCCTCTCCCCTCTCCCCTCATCCTCCTGCGCTCTGGAAGTCTCAACCTGCTTAACCTCCCCCTGTAGTTCAGGCCCTCGAGTCCTGCCAACATCCTCGTAAATCTTCTCTGCACTCTTTCCAGCATAACCACATCTTTCTTATAACACGGTCATAGGGTGATACAGTGTGGAAACAGGCCCTTCGGCCCAACTTGCCCACACCGGCCAACATGTCCCACCCGCTCTGTTTATCTCTATACCCAGACACAGTTTGAGCTTTAGTATCTCTGACCCACGAGAGCAAAGAGAAGGAATGGCCAGGGTGCGAGTTTCCTGGAGTCATAGTGATACAGTATGGAAACAGGCCTTTCGGTAATCCCACCTGCCCGCGTTTGGCCCATGTTCCTCCAAACTTGTCCTATCCATGTACCTGTCTAGCTGTTTCTTAAACAATGGGATAGTCCCTGCCTCATCTACCCCCTCTGGCAGCTTGTTCCATACACCCACCACCCTTTGCGTGAAAACGTTACCCCTCAGATTCCTATTAAATCTTTTTCCCTTCACCTTAAACCTATGAACCCTGTCCTTAATTCATCTCCTCTGGACAAGAGACTCTGGGCATCTACCCGATCTATTCCTCTCATGATTTTATACATATCTATATGATAAGGATTTTCCGCCTCAACACGTTTTTCCATGGGTCCATGGTCCTCGCCCCCCAGTGATGACCCCTTCTCCTGTCTCCAACGCACCCCCTCCTCTTGGACCCCCCCTCATGGCCATCTACCTGCTTTAGACCTTTTAATTTTAAACTGCCGGCGGGACATCAACCTCCTCAACCTCTCCACTCCCCTGCCTCACTGTAGCCTCTTCCCCCCTGAACGTACAGCCCTCCACTCACTCCGCAACAACCCAGACAATAGATGGTGATCAAACCTGCCGACAAGGGAGGTGCCGTGGTAATCGGGTGAGCTGATCTCTACAAGGCTGAGGCCAGGCGCCAACTCTCAAACACCTCCTCCTACTTATCCTTGGACCATGACCCCACAGACGGGCACCAGGCCACTATCTCTAGCACCATCACTGGCTTCATCACTTCCGGCTCCCTGCCCTCCCAAGCCTTCAACCCCATCGTTCCCCAGCCCCGCACGGCCCGATTTTACCTTCTCCACAAAATCCACAAACCTGACTGTCCTGGCTTGTTTCTGCTTGTTCGTGCCCCACCGAACTTATTTCTACATACCTCGACTCCATCCTATCCCCCCTGGTTAAATCCCTCCCTACCTATGTCCAAGACACCTCACACGCTCTTCGTCTCCTCCATGACTTCCGTTTTCCAGTCCCCCCATTCCCTCATCTTCACCATGGATGTCCAGTCATTCTACACCTCCATCCCCCACCAGGTAGGTCTTAAAGCCCTCCGTTTCTTCCTCGACCACATAACCAACCAATCCCCATCTACCGATACTCTCCTCTGCCTAGCGGAGCTGGTCCTTACCCTCAACAACTTTTCCTTTGACTCCTCCCATTTCCACCAAATCCAAGGCGTAGCTATGGGCACGCGCATGGGCCCCTGCTACGCCTGCCTCTTTGTGGGGTACGTCGAACAATCCTTGTTCGAGACGTACCGTGGCCCTATCCCTGAACTCTACCTCCGCTACATTGACGAGTGCATTGACGCTACCTCCTTCACCCATACAGAACTCACTGACTTCATCCATTTCACCACTAACTTCCATCCGGCACTCACATTCACCTGGACCATTTCCGACATCTCCCTACCGATTCTAGACCTCACTATCTCCGTCGCAGGTAACAGACTACTGACCGACATCTACTACAAACCCACTGACTCCCATGGCTATCTGGACTACACTTCTACCCACCCTGCTTCCTGTAAGGACTCTAACCCCTACTCCCAATTCCTCCGTCTACACCGCATCTGCACCCAGGACGAGGTGTTCCAAACCAGAGTATCGGAGATGTCCTCATTCTTTAGGGAACGGGGGTTCCCCTCTTCGACGAGGCTCTCACCAGGGTCTCCTCTATATCCCGTAGCATCGCTCTCACTCCCCGTCCCCCCACTCGAAACAAGGACAGAGTCCCCCTTGTCCTCACCTTCCACCCCATCAGCCGTCACATACAACAGATTAACCTCCGACATTTTCGCCACCTCCAACGGGATCCCACCACCGGCCACATCTTCTCATCTCCTCCCATTTCGGCTTTCCGCAGAGACTGCTCCCTCCATAACTCCTTGGTCAATTCGTCCCTTCCCACCCAAACCACCCCCTCTCCTGGCACTTTCCCTTGCAACTGCAGGAAATGCTACACTTGTCACTTTACCTATCCCCCTTGACTCTATCCAAGGACCAAAGCAGTCTTTCCAGGTGAGGCAGAGGTTCACCTGCACCTCCTCCAACCTCATCTATTGCATCCACTGCTCTAGGTGTCAACTGCTCTTCATTGGTGGGACCAAGCGTAGGCTTGGCGATTGCTTCGCCCAACACCTCTGCTCGGTTCGCACTAACCAACCTGACCGGTCCTGTTGCTCAGAAGGGTAAGGAAAAGAAGAGGAGGGCAATTGTAATAGGGGACTCTATAGTCAGGGGGTCGGATAGGCGATTCTGTGGACGCAGACAGGAGACCCGGATGGTAGTTTGCCTCCCTGGTGCCAGGGTCAGGGATGTGTCTGAACGTGTCCAAGAAATCCTGAAATGGGAGGGAGAGGAGCCTGAAGTTGTGGTACATATAGGTACCAACGACATAGGTAAAAAAAGAGAAGAGATCCTGAAAGAAGAATTTAGGGAGTTAGGTAGAGAGTTAAGGAGAAGGACTGCAAAGGTAACAATCTCAGGATTACTGCCTGTGCCACGCGACGGTGAGAGTAGGAATGGAGCGAGGTGGAGGATAAATGAGTGGATGAGGGACTGGTGCAGTGGGTATGGATTCAAGTTTCTGGATCATTCGGACCTCTTTTGGGGAAGGTGCGACCTGTACAGAAAGGACGGGTTGCAAGTGAACTCGAGGGGGACCAATATCCTGGCGGGGAGATTTGCAAAGGCTACTGGGGAGACTTTAAACTAGTATGGTTGGGGGGAGGGAATCAAATTGGGAAAGCTAGCAGTCAGTGTGTGAGGCAGGAGGCAGAGAATGGTAGCACTCTGACCCAAAATGTAGGGGAGAGAGAAGAAAAAGACAATAAACAGAGAATAAGAGAGGGTGGGTTTCTTAAATGTGTATATTTTAATGCTAGGAGCATTGTAAGAAAGGTGGATGAACTTAGAGCCTGGATTGACACCTGGATGTATGATGTTGTGGCGATCAGTGAAACATGGTTGCAGGAGGGCTGTGATTGGAAACTAAATATTCCAGGATTTCGTTGCTTCAGGTGTGATAGAATTGGAGGGGCAAGAGGTGGAGGTGTTGCATTGCTTATCAGGGAAGATATTACAGCAGTGCTTTGGCAGGATAGATTAGAGGGCTCGTCTAGGGAGGCTATTTGGGTGGAACTGAGAAATGGGAAAGGGGTAGCAACACTTATAGGGGTGTATTATAGACCGCCAAATGGGGAGCGAGAATTGGAAGAGCAAATATGTAAGGAGATTGCAGATATTAGTAGTAAGCACAAGGTAGTGATTGTGGGAGATTTCAGTTTTCCACAGATAGACTGGGAAACACATTCTGTAAATGGGCTGGATGGGTTGGAGTTTGTAAAATGTGTGCAGGATAGTTTTTTGCAGCAATACATAGAAGTGCCTACTAGAGAAGGGGTGTTGCTGGACCTCCTGTTAGGAAATGAGACGAGTCAGGTGGCAGAGGTATGCGTTGGGGAACAGTTCGGGACCAGTGATCACAATACCATTAGTTTCAATATAATTATGGAAAGGGTCAGAACTGGACCTAGGGTTGAGATTTTTGATTGGAGAAAGGCTAACTTTGAGGAGATGCGAAAGGATTTAAAAGGAGTAAATTGGGACAGTTTGTTTTATGGGAAAGATGTGGAAGAGAAATAGAGGACATTTAAAGGCGAAATTTTAAGAGTACAGAATCTTTATATCCCTGTTCGGTTGAAAGGAAATAGTAAAAATAGGAAAGAGCCATGGTTTTCAAGGGAAATTGGACACTTGGTTCGGAAAAAGAGAGAGATCTACAATAATTATAGGCAGCATGGAGTAAATGAGGTGCTTGAGGAGTATAAAGAATGTAAAAAGAATCTTAAGAAAGAAATTAGAAAACCTAAAAGAAGATATGAGGTTGCTTTGGCAAGTAAGGTGAAAGTAAATCCAAAGGGTTTCTACAGTTATATTAATAGCAAAAGGATAACGAGGGATAAAATTGGTCCATTAGAGAGTCAGAGTGGACAGTTATCTGCAGAGCCAAAAGAGATGGGGGAGATATTGAACAATTTCATTTCTTCGGTATTCACCAAGGAGAAGGATATTGAATTATGTGAGGTAAGGGAAACAAGTAGAGTAGCTATGGAAACTATGAGATTCAAAGAAGAGGAAGTACTGACACTTTTGAGAAATATAAAAGTGGATAAGTCTCCAGGTCCGGACAGGATATTCCCTAGGACATTGAGGGAAGTTAGTGTAGAAATAGCAGGGGCTATGACAGAAATATTTCAAATGTCATTAGAAACGGGAATAGTGCCGGAGGATTGGCGTACTGCGCATGTTGTTCCATTGTTTAAAAAGGGGTCTAAGAGTAAACCTAGCAATTATACACCTGTTAGTTTGACGTCAGTGGTGGGAAAATTAATGGAAAGGATACTTAGAGATAATATATATAAGCATCTGGATAAACAGGATTAGGAACAGTCAACATGGATTTGTGCCTGGAAGGTCATGTTTGGCTAATCTTCTTGAATTTTTTGAAGAGGTTACTCGGGAAATTGATGAGGGTAAAGCAGTGGCTTTTGTATATATGGACTTCAGTAAGGCCTTTGACAAGGTTCCTCACGGAAGGTTGGTTAAGAAGGTTCAATGGTTGGGTATGAATGGTGGAGTAGCAAGATGGATTCAACAGTGGCTGAATGGGAGATGCCAGAGAGTAATGGTGGATGGTTGTTTGTCAGGTTGGAGGCCAGTGACTAGTGGGGTGCCACAGGGATCTGTGTTGGGTCCACTGTTGTTTGTCATGTACATCAATGATCTGGATGATGGTGTGGTAAATTGGATTAGTAAGTATGCAGATGATACTAAGATAGGTGGGGTTGTGGATAATGAAGTAGATTTTCAAAGTCTACAGAGAGATTTATGCCAGTTGGAAGAGTGGGCTGAAAGATGGCAGATGGAGTTTAATGCTGATAAGTGTGAGGTGCTACATCTTGGCAGGACAAATCAAAATAGGACGTACATGGTAAATGGTAGGGAATTGAAGAATGCAGGTGAACAGAGGGATCTTGGAATAACTGTGCACAGTTCCCTGAAAGTGGAATCTCATGTAGATAGGGTGGTAAAGAAAGCTTTTGGTGTGCTGGCCTTTATAAATCAGAGCATTGAGTATATAAGTTGGGATGTAATGTTAAAATTGTACAAGGCATTGGTGAGGCCAATTCTGGAGTATGGTGTACAATTTTGGTCGCCTAATTATAGGAAGGATGTCAACAAAATAGAGAGAGTACAGAGGCGATTTACTAGAATGTTGCCTGGGTTTCAGCAACTAAGTTACAGAGAAAGGTTGAACAAGATGGCCTGTTTCCGTGCTGTAAATTGTTATATGGTTATATGGTTATATCTCACGGTGGCTCAGCACTTCCCCTCCCATTCCGAATCCGACCTTTCTGCCCTGGGCCTCCTCCATGACCAGAGTGAGTCCCACCACAAATTGGAGGAGCAGCACCTCATATTTTGCTTGGGTAGTTTACACGCAAGCGCTATGAACATTGACTTCTCCAATTTCAGGTAGTCCCTGCTTTCTCCCTTCTTCCTCTCCCTTAGCCTACTGTCTCCGCCTCTTCCTTTCTTCTTCCCGCCCACCCCCACACCTCCACAACAGTCTGAAGAAGGTTCTCGACCCGAAACATCGCCTATTCCTTCGCTCCATGGATGCTGCCTCACCCGCTGAGTTTCTCCAGCATTTTTGTCTACCTTCGATTTTTCCAGCATCTACAATTCTTTCTTAAACTATCTATAAGATCACCTCTCATCCTCCTGCTTTCCATGGAATAGAGTCCCAGCCTACTCAACCTCTCCCTATAGCCCAGACCTTCTAGTCCTGGCAACATCCTCGTAAATCTTCCCCGTACCCTTTCCAGTTTGACAACATATTCCCCATAAGACGGTGCCCAGAACTGAACACAGTACTCTATGTAAATGCAACATGACCTGCCAACTTCTATACTCAATACTCTGACTGATGAAGGCCAATGTACCAAACGCGTTTTTGACCACTCTATCTACCTGCGACCTTCAAGGAACCATGCTAAAAGCTAAAAGAAGATATGAGGTTGCTTTGGCAAGTAAGGTGAAAGTAAATCCAAAGGGTTTCTACAGTTATATTAATAGCAAAAGGATAACGAGGGATAAAATTGGTCCATTAGAGAGTCAGAGTGGACAGCTATCTGCAGAGCCAAAAGAGATGGGGGAGATATTGAACAATTTCATTTCTTCGGTATTCACCAAGGAGAAGGATATTGTAGATCCCTCTGCTCTACAACCAGAGCCCTACCATTCACAGTGTAGATCTTACCCATGTTAGACTTCCCAAAATGCAACACCTCACATTTCTCTGTGGTGACCAAAACTGACCCAGCGTCTTGTACAACTGTAACGTGACCTCCCAACTTCTATACTCAACCTCTGACTGATGAAGGCCAATGTGTCCGAAGCTTTGTTGACCACCTGTGATGCGCCAGAGCCAACACCTCCGGTAGCTGCTCTGGGAACTCACGTGACGGCGGAAGGGGGTCTCTCTCCATAACCCCGGGTGGGCCGGCAGTGGACCTGCGTCTGGTGGTTTGCAGGATGGGGTCACTGACCGGCTGGAGGGTACTTCTTGCTGTCACTGCCTGGGCCTGGGTGGGTGGGGGGTAGAGTGCGGGAGGGGTGTGATCCACCTACCGACGCGAGTGTGATCGTTGCAGGGACGCTGGTGATGCGCGTGTCCGCGACCGACGCTGACGATCCACAGACGGATAACGCTGCCCTGGGATATTCAATCGTGGGAGGCGGACGAGGCATCTTCCGCATCGACCCTGTGACCGGGGACATCCGCATCGTCGGAGTGGGTCTGGATCGCGAGGTGAGGAAAACGAATGGAAACCGGGGGGAGGGTGGTGGTGAGGGTGAGGGTGGGGGTGAGGATGAGGGTGAGGGTGGGGGGGGAGGCTGGGGGTGGGGGTGGGAGGGTGGGGGTGAGGATGAGGGTGGGGGAGGCTGGGGGTGAGGGTGGGGGTGGGGAGGAGGATGAGGGTGGGGGGAGGCTGGGGGTGGGGGGTGGAGGATGAGGGTGGGGGGAGGCTGGGGGTGGGGGGGAGGATGGGGGTGGGGGTGAGGGTGGGGGGAGGCTGGGGGTGGGGGGAGGCTGGGGGTGGGGGGAGGCTGGGGGTGGGGGGGAGGATGAGGGTGAGGGTGGGGGAGGCTGGGTGGTGGGGAGGAGGATGAGGGTGGGGGGAGGCTGGGGGTGGGGGGGAGGATGAGGGTGGGGGGAGGCTGGGGGTGGGGGGGAGGATGAGGGTGAGGGTGGGGGGGAGGGTGGGGGTGAGGTGGGGGTGGGGTTGAGGGCGGGGGGGGAGGCTGGAGGTGAGGGTTGGGGGAGGGTGTGGTGGGGGTGAGGGTGGGGGTGGGGGTGAGGGGAAGGCTGGGGGTGTGGGTGGGGGTGATGGTGGGTGTGGGGGGGGGAGGTGGGGTTGGGGGATGTTGGTGTTGAAGGGGAACTGGGGAGAGTAGGTAAGGAACGGGAGAATTTGGAGAGAGGGGAGTTTTGAAATATGACCATGGGTATTATAGAGATGCGATCAGGAAGGCGAGGACTGGCCACAATAACCATTAACAATTACAGCACGGAAACAGGCCATCTCGACCCTTCTAGTCCGTGCCGAACGCGTATTCTCCCCTAGTCCCATATACCTGCGCTCAGACCATAACCCTCCATTCCTTTCCCGTCCATATAACTATCCAATTTATTTTTAAATGATAAAAACGAACCTGCCTCCACCACCTTCACTGGAAGCTCATTCCACACCGCCACTGAGTAAAGAAGTTCCCCCTCATGTTACCCCTAAACTTCTGTCCCTTAATTCTTAAGTCATGTCCCCTTGTTTGAATCTTCCCTACTCTCAGTGGGAAAAGCTTATCCACGTCAACTCTGTCTATCCCTCTCATCATTTTAAAGACCTCTATCAAGTCCCCCCTTAACCTTCTGCGCTCCAAAGAATAAAGCCCTAACTTGTTCAACCTTTCTCTGTAACTTAGTTGCTGAAACCCAGGCAACATTCTAGTAAAACTCCTCTGTACTCTCTCTATTTTGTTGACATCCTTCCTATAAATAGGCGACCAAAATTGTACACCATACTCCAGAATTGGCCTCACCAATGCCTTGTACAATTTTAACATTACATCCCAACTTCTATACAATGACTGGGGTTCGGGGAGGTGGGGTCTTCGACATGAAATTAAATCCAGGACCACTCAGCAGATCGGGCAGCATCCGTGGGAGAGAACCCGTGAGGCGGTTGGGAAGGGTTTGGGGTGAACGTGTAACGGCTGCTTTGTGTTTCAGAACATCTCTGTGTACAACCTGACCCTACAAGTGGCCGACCTGGGGGGTGACGGTCTGTCCACCACGGCCACCGCCTCGATCTTCATCGAGGACGTCAATGACAACCCGCCGGAGTTCACCCAGGCCGAGGTGAAGAGCGAGCATGTGGGCAGCGACGGCCGCGGGCACCACCGGTGGTGTGGGATGTGTCCGGGGCTTGGCCTGGAGCGGGACAGGCTCGCTGCTAACCCGGCAACGCTGCGCTGTCGTGCCACACCTGGCGGCGTTGGCTGACCGCTCACCCAGCTTCTGGCCGAAGGATTGCCCAATCCCGGCGATGACCCCGGGGCTGGTGCCCGTGAGCGGCTCCGCTCCAGGATCGGTCCATAACCGGTCCCTTCCCCGTGTCCCCTTGTCCCAGCTCGGCCCGTCGGC
>NW_022630968.1:0-38292 GCF_010909765.2 Amblyraja radiata
TCCTCCCCACTCCTGGATCCCGATGTCTGATCATCCACAATCAGTTCCACCACTAACTGCAAAATATTTCATTCCATTTCTTTTGTGTGGTGTCTTTTTTTAAATAGTTGGGTTTTCATTTCACTTTCCTCCCTCATGCAAATGTGTAAAATGTGATCCGATAAAGACTCAGGGATTAGGACTTCATGCTCAGTTTTTGGTTCATCTTTGGCTGGAATCATTTGATCAACTTTTTGAACACTTTTGATCCTATCTCCAACTTCAACTAAGTATCTTTTTATAATAATAATAATAATAATACATTTTATTTATGGGCGCCTTTCAAGAGTCTCAAGGACACCTTACAAAAATTTAGCAAGTAGAGGAAAACCATGTAAGGGGAATGAAATAAATAGTAGAGACATGACTAGTACACAAAGTAAAGACAGAATTCAATACAAAACACAATATGAGGCAATTCATGCACAGATGAAAAGGGAGGGGGACGTGGGGCTAAGGATAAGCAGAGGTGAAGAGATGGGTCTTGAGGTGGGACTGGAAGATGGTGAGGGAGCATGGAGTAAATGAGGTGCTTGAGGAGTATAAAGAATGTAAAAAGAATCTTAAGAAAGAAATTAGAAAAGCTAAAAGAAGATATGAGGTTGCTTTGGCAAGTAAGGTAAAAGTAAATCCGAAGGGTTTCTACAGCTATATTAATAGCAAAAGGATAACGAGGGATAAAATTGGTCCATTAGAGAACTTCTTTACTCAGAGAGTGGTGGCTGTGTGGAATGAGCTTCCAGTGAAGGTGGTGGAGGCAGGTTCGTTTTTATCATTTAAAAATAAATTGGATAGTTATATGGATGGGAAAGGAATGGAAGGTTATGGTCTGAGCGCAGGTAGATGGGACTAGGGGAGAATACGTGTTCGGCACGGACTAGAAGGGTCGAGATGGCCTGTTTCCGTGCTGTAATTGTTATATGGTTATATGGTTAAAACTGCGGAGGTTGGACTTGTGGATGGAGAGGAGACCGGCTGATGTGGATCTGAGGGACCGTGAGGGTCGGTAGGGGGAGAGGAGGCCAGGGGGGGGGGAGTGGAGCAGATGGTGGAGGGCTTTGTAGGTGAGGACCAGGATTTTGTAGGTGATCCGGTGGGAGATGGGAAGCCAGTGAAGTTGTTTGAGGACTGGAGTGATGTGATGCCAGGATTTGGTGTGGGTGATGAGTCGGGCGGCTGCGTTCTGGACCAGTTGGAGTCGGTGGATGTAGGTGGAGCTGATGCCAAGGAGAAGTGGAGTGAGGGTCTGAGTTTGGCGATGTTGCGGAGATGACAGAAGGAGTCTTCAGAGGGAGTTAGTTCCAACAGTCCATTACAAGGGTGTGAGGAGTCTTCCTGAGGTACTGTGTGTGTGTGTGGTAGATGCCCTCCAAGGCTGGTGGCTGTGTCCCAATGATCTTCTGTGCTCTGTGGACAACCCACTGAAGAGCTCTCCTCTCCACCTCCGTGCAGCTGAGATACCACAGAGATAGATGCCATACGCTAATATGATCACAACTCTCTGGGTGGAAAAGTCTCTCCTCATCTCTGTCCCAAATGGCCACAGATTCACACAACTCTCTGGGTGGAAAAGTCTCTCCTCATCTCAGTCCCAAATGCAGAGGGTCTCCAGCAGCGGGTCTCCACCCGGCGCGGCCTACGGACTGTGGAAGCCGTGGACTCCGGTACGAGGGGGCCGACTCTGGTGTCCACGCCGCTGAGTACGTCCCGCAGCCCCGACGTCGGACTTGTATCATCCCGGCGAGCGGTCCTGGACATCGGGCCGCCCGTAGCGGCAACTGCGGAGGGCTCGGGGAGGCCCTGACCCTGACCACGGGGAACAGTGGAGGAAGAGACTGACTTTGGTGCCTTCCCACACAGTGGGGAACTGTGATTCTGCTGTGTGTGTGTGTGTGTGGGGATGTTTTATGTTAAATCCTATCGTGTGTTGTGTCCTTTATGTTTATTTTTATTGTATGGCTGTATGGGAATTTCATTTCACTGGGCCATCTGGCACATGTGACAATTAAATGTATCTTGAATCTTGAATCTTGAATCTCTTGAATAGAGGCCCGGGAACCGTTGGAGCGAGTGGACGAGGGTCAGGGCTTTTACCAAAATCTGTAACGTTCCACACTTCTTCGGTATTCACCAAGGAGAAGGATATTGAATTATGTGAGGTAAGGGAAACAAGTAGAGTAGCTATGGATACTATGAGGATCAAAGAAGATAAGTGGTTAGTCTCCAGGTGCGGACAGGAGGGTTCTGGTGGAAGCCGCTGCTTGGCGGAAGCAGACTAGACGAAGCAGCTGATTAGGTGCAACCTCAGATGAGCATTTCTGCTTTCTGGTTAAAAGTACAGTGCTTTAGTAAAGGTACTGTCAAGTCAAACTGAAATGCAAGAAACTTGCGAGCAGAGAAATGCTACAATTGAAATCACGAGACAGTGATTGAAGTGGGCGGAACCCCAGCCTGCCGAGTTCTGCCTGGGGGTCAAAAGGGCACACAGCACCAGAAGCCAGGGAAGGAGAGACAAGAAACTTTCGAGGAGTGAATCCAGCAGTAAATCAAAAAGACTGTCCGAAAAGACTGCCGCGAGAGCCAGAAAAGGCAAGCAGGACTGATTTTTCTACAGACCCGATTGGCAGCCGGTTTTTCACCTGATAAAGACCAAAACTGATAAAGACCAAAACTGATAAAAACTAATCTGCCAAAATAAAAGAAGGAGAAAATAAAAGGTGGAAAAGAAGTGTTTGGTCTGAGTGAATCCAGTTCATCATTTCGGGGTAGATAAATCAAATCCCTTTCAAGCGGGGAAACTGCAAAAACATTAGAAGACTTGACAGGTACAGTGGGCTAAGGGTACAGTGGGCTAAAGGTACAGTGGGCTAAGGGTTCAGTGGGCTAAAGGTACAGTGGGCTAAGGGTTCAGTGGGCTAAAGGTACAGTGGGCTAAGGGTTCAGTGGGCTAAAGGTACAGTGGGCTAAGGGTTCAGTGGGCTAAAGGTACAGTGGGCTAAGGGTTCAGTGGGCTAAAGGTACAGTGGGCTATGGGTACAGTGGGCTAAGGGTTCAGTGGGCTAAAGGTACAGTGGGCTAAAGGTACAGTGGGCTAAGGGTACAGTGGGCTAAGGGTTCAGTGGGCTAAGGGTACAGTGGGCTATGGGTACAGTGGGCTAAGGGTTCAGTGGGCTAAAGGTACAGTGGGCTAAAGGTACAGTGGGCTAAGGGTTCAGTGGGCTAAAGGTACAGTGGGCTAAAGGTACAGTGGGCTAAGGGTACAGTGGGCTAAGGGTTCAGTGGGCTAAGAGTACAGTGGGGTAAAGGTACAGTGGGCTAAGTGTACAGTGGGCTAAGAGTACAGTGGGCTAAGAGTACAGTGGGCTAAGAGTACAGTGGGCTAAGAGTACAGTGGGCTAAGAGTACAGTGGGCTAAGGGTACAGTGGGCTAAAGGTACAGTGGGCTAAGTGTACAGTGGGCTAAGAGTACAGTGGGCTAAGGGTACAGTGGGCTAAGAGTACAGTGGGCTAAGGGTACAGTGGGATAAAGGTACAGTGGGCTAAGAGTACAGTGGGCTAAGAGTACAGTGGGCTAAGTGTACAGTGGGCTAAGGGTACAGCGGGCTAAGGGTACAGTGGGCTAAAGGTACAGTGGGCTAAGGGTACAGTGGGCTAAAGGTACAGTGGGCTAAGGGTTCAGTGGGCTAAAGGTACAGTGAGCTAAGGGTACAGTGGGCTAAGGGTACAGTGGGCTAAAGGTTCAGTGGGCTAAGGGTTCAGTGGGCTAAGTGTACAGTGGGCTAAGGGTACAGTGGGCTAAAGGTACGGTAGGCTAAGGGTACAGTGGGCTATGGGTACAGTGGGCTAAGGGTACGGTAGGCTAAGGGTACAGTGGGCTAAGGGTACAGTGGGCTATGGGTACAGTGGGCTAAAGGTACAGTGGGCTAAGGGTACAGTGGGCTATGGGTACAGTGGGCTATGGGTACAGTGGGCTAAGGGTACAGTGGGCTAAGCGTACAATGGGCTAAAGGTACAGTGGGCTAAGGGTACAGTGGGCTATGGGTACAGTGGGCTAAGGGTACAGTGGGCTATGGGTACAGTGGGCTAAGGGTACAGTGGGCTATGGGTACAGTGGGCTAAGGGTATAGTGGGCTAAGCGTACAATGGGCTAAAGGTATAGTGGGCTAAGGGTACAGTGGGCTAAAGGTACAGTGGGCTAAGGGTACAGTGGGCTAAAGGTACAGTGGGCTAAGGGTACAGTGGGCTAAAGGTATAGTGGGCTAAGGGTACAGTGGGCTAAGGGTACAGTGGGCTAAAGGTACAGTGGGCTAAAGGTACAGTGGGCTAAAGGTACAGTGGGCTAAAGGTACAGTTGGCTAAGGGTACAGTGGGCTAAATGTACAGTGGGCTAAAGGTACAGTGGGCTAAAGGTACAGTGGGCTAAAGGTACAGTGGGCTAAAGATACAGTTGGCTAAAGGTATAGTGGGCTAAAGGTACAGTGGGCTAAGGGTACAGTGGGCTAAAGGTACAGTGGGCTAAAGGTATAGTGGGCTTAAGGTACAGTGGGCTTAAGGTACAGTGGGCTAAAGGTACAGTGGGCTAAAGGTACAGTGGGCTAAAGGTACAGTGGGCTAAAGGTATAGTGGGCTTAAGGTACAGTGGGATAAAGGTACAGTTGGCTAAAGGTATAGTGGGCTTAAGGTACAGTGGGCTAAAGGTACAGTGGGCTAAAGGTACAGTGGGCTAAAGGTACAGTGGGCTAAAGGTACAGTTGGCTAAAGGTACAGTTGGCTAAAGGTACAGTTGGCTAAAGGTATAGTGGGCTAAGGGTACAGTGGGCTAAGGGTACAGTGGGCTAAGGGTACAGTGGGCTAAGGGTACAGTGGGCTAAGGGTACAGTGGGCTAAAGGTACAGTGGGCTAAAGGTACAGTGGGCTAAGGGTTCAGTGGGCTAAAGGTACAGTGGGCTAAGGGTACAGTGGGCTAAGGGTACAGTGGGCTAAGGGTTCAGTGGGCTAAGAGTACAGTGGGCTAAGGGTACAGTGGGCTAAGAGTACAGTGGGCTAAGGGTACAGTGGGCTAAGGGTACAGTGGGCTAAAGGTACAGTGGGCTAAGTGTACAGTGGGCTAAGAGTACAGTGGGCTAAGGGTACAGTGGGCTAAGAGTACAGTGGGCTAAGGGTACAGTGGGATAAAGGTACAGTGGGCTAAGTGTACAGTGGGCTAAGAGTACAGTGGGCTAAGGGTACAGTGGGCTAAGAGTACAGTGGGCTAAGTGTACAGTGGGCTAAGAGTACAGTGGGCTAAGGGTACAGTGGGCTAAGAGTACAGTGGGCTAAGGGTACAGTGGGATAAAGGTACAGTGGGCTAAAGGTACAGTGGGCTAAGGGTACAGTGGGCTAAGGGTACAGTGGGCTAAGGGTACAGTGGGCTAAGAGTACAGTGGGCTAAGTGTACAGTGGGCTAAGTGTACAGTGGGCTAAGGGTACAGTGGGCTAAGGGTACAGTGGGCTAAAGGTACAGTGGGCTAAGGGTACAGTGGGCTAAAGGTACAGTGGGCTAAGGGTTCAGTGGGCTAAAGGTACAGTGAGCTAAGGGTACAGTGGGCTAAGGGTACAGTGGGCTAAAGGTTCAGTGGGCTAAGGGTTCAGTGGGCTAAGTGTACAGTGGGCTAAGGGTACAGTGGGCTAAAGGTACGGTAGGCTAAGGGTACAGTGGGCTATGGGTACAGTGGGCTAAGGGTACGGTAGGCTAAGGGTACAGTGGGCTAAGGGTACAGTGGGCTATGGGTACAGTGGGCTAAGGGTACAGTGGGCTAAGGGTACAGTGGGCTATGGGTACAGTGGGCTAAGCGTACAATGGGCTAAAGGTATAGTGGGCTAAGGGTACAGTGGGCTAAAGGTACAGTGGGCTAAGGGTACAGTGGGCTAAAGGTACAGTGGGCTAAGGGTACAGTGGGCTAAAGGTATAGTGGGCTAAGGGTACAGTGGGCTAAGGGTACAGTGGGCTAAAGGTACAGTGGGCTAAAGGTACAGTGGGCTAAAGGTACAGTGGGCTAAAGGTACAGTTGGCTAAGGGTACAGTGGGCTAAATGTACAGTGGGCTAAAGGTACAGTGGGCTAAAGGTACAGTGGGCTAAAGGTACAGTGGGCTAAAGATACAGTTGGCTAAAGGTATAGTGGGCTAAAGGTACAGTGGGCTAAGGGTACAGTGGGCTAAAGGTATAGTGGGCTAAAGGTACAGTGGGCTAAGGGTACAGTGGGCTAAAGGTACAGTGGGCTAAAGGTATAGTGGGCTAAAGGTACAGTGGGCTAAAGGTACAGTGGGCTAAAGGTACAGTGGGCTAAAGGTACAGTGGGCTAAAGGTATAGTGGGCTTAAGGTACAGTGGGATAAAGGTACAGTTGGCTAAAGGTATAGTGGGCTTAAGGTACAGTGGGCTAAAGGTACAGTGGGCTAAAGGTACAGTGGGCTAAAGGTACAGTGGGCTAAAGGTACAGTGGGCTAAAGATACAGTTGGCTAAAGGTACAGTTGGCTAAAGGTACAGTTGGCTAAAGGTATAGTGGGCTAAGGGTACAGTGGGCTAAGGGTACAGTGGGCTAAGGGTACAGTGGGCTAAGGGTACAGTGGGCTAAGGGTACAGTGGGCTAAAGGTATAGTGGGCTAAAGGTACAGTGGGATAAAGGTACAGTTGGCTAAAGGTACAGTGGGCTAAGGGTACAGTGGGCTAAAGGTATAGTGGGCTAAAGGTACAGTGGGATAAAGGTACAGTTGGCTAAAGGTATAGTGGGCTAAGGGTACAGTGGGCTAAGGGTACAGTGGGCTAAGGGTACAGTGGGCTAAGGGTACAGTGGGCTAAGGGTACAGTGGGCTAAAGGTATAGTGGGCTAAAGGTACAGTGGGCTAAAGGTACAGTGGGCTAAGGGTACAGTGGGCTAAGGGTACAGTGGGCTAAAGGTATAGTGGGCTAAAGGTACAGTGGGATAAAGGTACAGTTGGCTAAAGGTATAGTGGGCTAAGGGTACAGTGGGCTAAAGGTACAGTGGGCTAAAGGTACAGTGGGATAAAGGTACAGTTGGCTAAAGGTATAGTGGGCTAAAGGTATAGTGGGCTAAAGGTACAGTGGGCTAAGGGTACAGTGGGCTAAAGGTACAGTGAGCTAAGGGTACAGTGGGCTAAAGGTACAGTGGGCTAAGGGTTCAGTGGGCTAAGGGTACTGTGGGCTAAGGGTACAGTGGGCTAAGGGTACAGTGGGCTAAAGGTACAGTGGGCTAAAGGTACAGTGGGCTAAAGGTACAGTGCTTTTTGTTTATATAATAAAGGTACAGTTTAAAGGTCAAGAGGGAGTAGCTGTTGTGAGTCAGGTACCTGCTGATATCTCCCAGCAGATATCTCTCGATGACCTCTGTCTGGTCAGGGAGAGTGAGGAGGTCATAGAGGGGAGTTATAGGGAGGTGGTCACTCCAAAACCACGGGAGAGAGACATGTGGGTCACGCTAAGGAAGCGCAAGGGGCAGAGGCAGGGACGAGGGAGTACTCCAATGTCGGTACACCTTGCAAATAAGTACTCCTGTTTGAGTACGGATGGGGGTGACAGCCTACCCGGGGGACGGGCCTCCAGCACAGAGACCGGCCCTGTTGCTCCTGAAGGTAGGGACAAAAAGAAGAGGGCAATAGTAATTGGGGACTCTATTGTTAGGGGGTCGGATAGGCGATTCTGTGGACGCAGTCGGGAGACCAGGATGGTGGTCTGCCTCCCTGGTGCCAAGGTCTCGGACGTGTCTCAACGCATCCAAGATATCCTGAAATCAGAGGGAGAGGAGCCTGAGATCGTGGTACATATTGGTACCAATGACATAGGTAAAAAAAGGGAAGAGGTCCTGAAGGGAGGATTTAGGGAGTTGGGAGTAGAGTTAAGGAAAAGGACCAAAAAGGTAACAATCTCAGGATTACTGCCTGTGCCACGCGACAGTGAGAGTAGGAATGGAGCGAGGTGGAGGATAAATGCGTGGCTGAAAAACTGGTGCAGAGGGCAGGGATTCAGGTTTCTGGATCATTGGGACTTCTTTTGGGGAAGGTGGGACCTGTACAGAAAGGATGGGTTGCACTTGAACCCGAGGGGGACCAATATCCTGGCGGGGAAATCTGCAAAGGCTACTGGGGAGACTTTAAACTAGAATGGTTGGGGGGAGAGACTCAAATAGTTAGTAAATAGTGTGGGAGGCAGGACGCAGAAAAGGGAAGCACTCGGCCACAAGAGGAGAAAGAAAAAGAGGAAATAAACAGAGAATGAGACGTACACAAAATTGCTGGGGAAAGTAGGCTAGAGAATAAGAATTGGCGGTTTTCATAAATGTGCACTGAACCAGCGGATGTGGTTTATCGACAAGGTCCCACATAAGAGATTAGTTTGCAAATTTAAAGCACACGGTATTGGGGGTTCAGTATTGATGTGGATAGAGAACTGGCTGGCAAACAGGAAGCAAAGAGTAGGAGTAAACGGGTCCTTTTCACAATGGCAGGCAGTGACTAGTGGGGCAGCGCAAGGCCCGGTGCGGGGACCAGCAGTGACTAGTGGGGGAGCGCAAGGCCCGGTGCGGGGACCAGCAGTGACTAGTGGGGCAGCGCAAGGCCCGGTGCAGGGACCAGCAGTGACTAGTGGGGCAGCGCAAGGCCCGGTGCGGGGACCAGCAGTGACTAGTGGGGCAGCGCAAGGCCCAGTGCGGGGACCAGCAGTGACTAGTGGGGCAGCGCAAGGCCCGGTGCGGGGACCAGCAGTGACTAGTGGGGTACCGCAAGGCTCAGTGCTGGGACCCCAGCTATTTACAATATATATTAATGATCTGGATGAGGGAATTGAATGCAACATCTCCAGGTTTGCGGATGACACGGAGCTGGGGGCAGAGTTAGCTGTGTGGAGGATGCTAGGAGGCTGCAAGGTGACTTGGATAGGCTGGGTGAGTGGGCAAATGTTTGGCAGATGCAGTATAATGTGGATAAATGTGAGGTTATCCACTTTGGTGGCAAAAACAGGAAAGTAGATTATTATCTCAATGGTGGCCGATTAGGAAAGGGGGAGATGCAGCGAGACCTGGGTGTCATGGTACACCAGTCATTGAAAGTAGGCATGCAGGTGCAGCAGGCAGTGAAGAAAGCCAATGGTATGTTAGCTTTCATAGCAAAAGGATTTGAGTCTAGGAGCAGGGAGGTTCTACTGCAGTTGTACAGGGTCTTGGTGAGACCACACCTGGAGTATTGCGTACAGTTTTGGTCTCCAAATCTGAGGAAGGACATTCTTGCCATAGAGGGAGTACAGAGAAGGTTCACCAGACTGATTCCTGGGATGTCAGGACTGTCTTATGAAGAAAGACTGGATAGACTTGGTTTATACTCTCTAGAATTTAGGATGTTGAGAGGGGATCTTAAAAAAACTTACAAAATTCTTAAGGGGTTGGACAGGCTAGATGCAGGAAGATTGCTCCCGATGTTGGGGAAGTCCAGGACAAGGGGTCACAGCTTAAGGATAAGGGGGAAATCCTTTAAAACCGAGATGAGAAGAACTTTTTTCACACAGAGAGTGGTGAATCTCTGGAACTCCCTGCCACAGAGGGTAGTCGAGGCCATTGGCTATATTTAAGAGGGAGTTAGATGTGGCCCTTGTGGCTAAAGGGATCAGGGGGTATGGAGAGAAGGCAGGTACAGGATACTGAGTTGGATGATCAGCCCCATGATCATATTGAATGGCGAATGGTGCAGGCTCGAAGGGCCGAATGGCCTCTACTGCTGCACCTATTGTCTATGTTTCTATGTTCCCCATTATGGGGGAAGGCACAAAGTCCAGTCCCATCCCCAATGTCCACCCATAGTCGGGCCTATTGAGGCCTCCACAGTTGCCTCTACGGAGGCCCGATGTTCCAGGCTGTTCCTCGCCGGGTGATGATGTTCCGGCGTCGGGAGAGTCCTCTCAGCGGCCTGGGAACCCTGGAACGGCCGCCTCCCTACTGGAGACCGTGGCTTCCGGAGCCGACAAGGCCGGGCCGAATGGAGCTCAACTGGCGATCCCGTCGAGAGATTCCAGGCTCCCGATGGAAAGTTCAGCGCCGCTGCCCGCAGCTCCACAGCTCCGCAACGGACCCAGCTCACCGGAGTTCCAGCTCAGCGACCCAGGCAAGGCACCGCCCGCCCCACAATGGCGCTCCAGCGCTGCACCGCCGTCCTCAGACCCGCAGCTCCGCGGCCGCCGATGCCGAGGCTCCGGGCGGCCCCCCTCGTAATAAAACAAAACCTAATAAAATATCCGGGCTGGATTTTGGTTCACAAAATCATCCGTGGACCAGCCCCACCTCCGTTAAAGGGCTTCATAAAGAAAAACACAAATAGGTCGACAAGAGCAGCCTCCGGGGGCGACAGATGGCACAATGGGCTGAGTGTTCGGCTGGCAACCCGGAAGGTAGCCGGTTCGAATCCCGCTTGGAGTGCATACTGTCGTTGTGTCCTTGGGCAAGACACTTCACCCACCTTTGCCTGTGTGCGGATGTGTGCGAGTGATTGGTGGTGGTCGGACGGGGCCGTAGGCGCGGATTGGCAGCCACGCTTCCGTCAGTCTGCCCCAGGGCAGCTGTGGCTACAGAAGTAGCTCAACCACCACCGAGTGTGACTGAGGAGTGAATGAATAATGCGATGTAAAGCGCCTTGAGTATTAGAAAGGCGCTATATAAATCCCATCCATTATTATTATTATTATTGTATAGTCCTGTTTAGGAAAAGTGTCTTTGGGCAGTCAGTATTTTCTTATCGAGCATCGCAGACCTGGAACGCGATAACATGCATCATACGGGATCTGCCAACCCTTACCTCATTTACCAAACATCTATAAACATGCTTACTGCAAAATCAAAACTCCAATCATAATCTATCTTAAAACTATCCCATGGTACTCATTTATTGTTATGTTTTTACTTTTTTTTTTTTTTTGTTTTGTTTTTGTCTTTTGTTTTGTCTTTTTTCTTATTAGATACATAGACAATAGGTGCAGGAGTAGAGGCCATTCGGCCCTTCGAGCCTGCACCATTCGCCATTCAATATGATCACGGTCTGATCATCCAACTCAGTATCCTGTACCTGCCTTCTCTCCATACCCCCTGATCCCTTTAGCCACAAGGGCCACATCTAACTCCCTCTTAAATATAGCCAATGAACTGTGGCCTCAACTACCTTCTGTGGCAGAGAGTTCCAGAGATTCACCACTCTCTGTGAAAAAAGTTCTTCTCACCTTGGTTTTAAAGGATTTCCCCCTTATCCTTAAGCTGTGACCCCTTGTCCTGGACTTCCCCAACATCGGGAGCAATCTTCCTGCATCTAGCCTGTCCAACCCCTTAAGAATTTTGTAAGTTTCTATAAGATCCCCCCTCAATCTTCTAAATTCTAGCGAGTACAAGCCGAGTCTATCCAGTCTTTCTTCATAAGACAGTCCTGACATCCCAGGAATCAGTCTGGTGAACCTTCTCTGCACTCCCTCTATTGCTATAATGTCCTTCCTCAGATTTGGAGACCAAAACTGTACGCAATACTCCAGGTGTGGTCTCACCAAGACCCTGTACAACTGCAGTAGAACCTCCCTGCTCCTAGACTCAAATCCTTTTGCTATGAAAGCTAACATACCATTGGCTTTCTTCACTGCCTGCTGCACCTGCATGCCTACTTTCAATGACTGGTGTACCATGACACCCAGGTCTCGCTGCATCTCCCCTTTTCCTAATCGGCCACCATTTAGATAATAGTGAATAATTGTGCTGTGATCTGTGTACCTTGTTTACCAGAGGTGGAAAGTAGCTACTGGCTACAATCTTGCGTATCACATGTAAATGTTTATTAATATGCACTGTCCCCTAAATAAATAAATTACAAATTACAATTACAGCCCCCGTTCCCTGAAAAATGAGGACATTTCAGATACTCTGGTGTGCAACAGTGTTACAGTGTTGTGGAACAGTGTTACAGTGGTGTGGAACAGTGTTAAGGTGGTGTGGAACAGTGTCACAGTGGTGTGGAACAGTGTTACAGTGGTGTGCAACAGTGTTACAGTGGTGTGCAACAGTGTTACAGTGGTGTGGGACAGTGTTACAGTGGTGTGCAACAGTGTTACAGTGGTGTGGAACAGTGTTACAGTGGTGCAACAGTGTTACAGTGGTGTGGAACAGTGTCACGGTGGTGTGGAACAGTGTTACAGTGGTGTGGGACAGTGTTACAGTGGTGTGGGACAGTGTTACAGTGGTGTGGAACAGTGTTACAGTGGTGTGTGGAACAGTTACAGTGGTGTGGAACAGTGTTACAGTGGTGTGGGACAGTGTTACAGTGGTGTGTTACAGTGGTGTGCAACAGTGTTACAGTGGTGTGCAACAGTGTTACTGTGGTGTGCAACAGTGTTACTGTGGTGTGGAACAGTGTTACAGTGGTGTGCAACAGTGTTACAGTGGTGTGGAACAGTGTTACAGTGGTGTGGAACAGTGTTACAGTGGTGTGGAACAGTGTTACAGTGGTGGTGCAACAGTGTTACAGTGGTGTGCAACAGTGTTACAGTGGTGTGCAACAGTGTTACAGTGGTGTGGAACAGTGTTACAGTGGTGTGCAACAGTGTTACAGTGATGTTCAACAGTGTTACAGTGGTGTGGAACAGTGTTACAGTGGTGTGGAACAGTGTTACAGTGGTGTGTGGAACAGTGTTGCAGTGGTGTGTGGGACAGTGTTACAGTGGTGTGCAACAGTGTTACAGTGTTGTGCAACAGTGTTACAGTGGTGTGGAACAGTGTTACAGTGGTGTGGAACAGTGTTACAGTGGTGTGTGCAACAGTGTTACAGTGGTGTGCAACAGTGTTACAGTGGTGTGGAACAGTGTTACAGTGGTGTGTGGGACAGTGTTACAGTGGTGTGCAACAGTGTTACAGTGGTGTGTGGGACAGTGTTACAGTGGTGTTCAACAGTGTTACAGTGGTGTGGGACAGTGTTACAGTGGTGTGGAACAGTGTTACAGTGGTGTTCAACAGTGTTACAGTGGTGTGGCACAGTGTTACTGTGGTGTGCAACAGTGTTACAGTGGTGTGCAACAGTGTTACAGTGGTGTGGAACAGTTACAGTGGTGTGCAACAGTGTTACAGTGGTGTGGAACAGTGTTACTGTGGTGTGGAACAGTGTTACAGTGGTGTGGAACAGTGTTACAGTGGTGTGGAACAGTGTTACAGTGGTGTGTTACAGTGGTGTGTTACAGTGTTACAGTGGTGTGGAACAGTGTTACAGTGGTGTGGAACAGTGTCACAGTGGTGTGGAACAGTGTTACAGTGGTGTGCAACAGTGTTACAGTGGTGTGCAACAGTGTTACAGTGGTGTGGAACAGTTACAGTGGTGTGGGACAGTGTTACAGTGGTGTGGAACAGTGTTACGGTGGTGTGCAACAGTGTTACAGTGGTGTGGAACAGTGTTACAGTGGTGTGGAACAGTGTTACGGTGGTGTGCAACAGTGTTACAGTGGTGTGGAACAGTGTTACAGTGGTGTGCAACAGTGTTACAGTGGTGTGGAACAGTGTTACAGTGGTGTGGAACAGTGTTACAGTGGTGTGCAACAGTGTTACAGTGGTGTGGAACAGTGTTACAGTGGTGTGGAACAGTGTTACAGTGGTGTGGAACAGTGTTACAGTGGTGTAGAACAGTGTTACAGTGGTGTGGAACAGTGTTACTGTGGTGTGGAACAGTGTCACAGTGGTGGAACAGTGTTACAGTGGTGTGGGACAGTGTTACAGTGGTGTGGAACAGTGTTACAGTGGTGTGGAACAGTGTTACAGTGGTGTGGAACAGTGTTACAGTGGTGTGCAACAGTGTTACAGTGGTGTGCAACAGTGTTACAGTGGTGTGGAACAGTTACAGTGGTGTGCAACAGTGTTACAGTGGTGTGGGACAGTGTTACAGTGGTGTGCAACAGTGTTACAGTGGTGTGGAACAGTTACAGTGGTGTGCAATAGTGTTACAGTGGTGTGGAACAGTGTTACTGTGGTGTGGAACAGTGTCACAGTGGTGGAACAGTGTTACAGTGGTGTGGAACAGTGTTACAGTGGTGTGGAACAGTGTTACAGTGATGTGGAACAGTGTTACAGTGGTGTGGAACAGTGTTACAGTGGTGTGCAACAGTGTTACAGTGGTGTGGAACAGTGTTACAGTGGTGTGGAACAGTGTTACAGTGGTGTGGAGCAGTGTTACAGTGGTGTGGAACAGTGTTACAGTGGTGTGGAACAGTGTTACAGTGGTGTGCAACAGTGTTACAGCGGTGTGGAACAGTGTTACAGTGGTGTGGAACAGTGTTACAGTGGTGTGGAGCAGTGTTACAGTGGTGTGTGCAACAGTGTTACAGTGGTGTGGAACAGTGTCACGGTGGTGCAACAGTGTTACAGTGGTGTGCAACAGTGTCACTGGTGTGCAACAGTGTTACAGTGGTGTGGAACAGTGTTACAGTGGTGGGGACAGTGTTACAGTGGTGTGCAACAGTGTCACTGGTGTGCAACAGTGTTACAGTGGTGTGGGACAGTGTCACAGTGGTGTGGAACTGTGTTACAGTGCTGGGAGGACTAGGTTATAGAGAGAGGTGCTGCGGTCCTGGTGGTGGGAGGAGTGAACTGCAGCGCTGGGAGGACTATACACTGATCCTGGTGGTTGGAGACGTAAACTGCAGGAATGGGAGCACTAGGGTATAGAGAGGTATAGTGGTCCTGGTGGTGGGAGGACAACACTGCAGGGGTGGGAGGACTACATTACAGTGCTAGCTACTGCCTACTAGTGGTAGAAGGATAGAGCTATATAGTGCTCCTGGTGGTGGGAGGTGTGAACTGCAGGGGTGGGAGGACTACACTACAGTGCTCGCTACTGCTACTAGTGGTGGGAGGACTGAGCTACAGCGATCCTGGTGGTGGGAGGACCACACTGCAGTGGGTGGGAGGACTATATTACAGTAAGGTACAGTGGGCCTGGTGGTGGGAAGACCACGCTGCAATAGTGGAGGACTAGATTACAGTTTGGTATAGTGGTCCTGGCGGTGGGAGGTGTGAACTGCAGCAGTGGGAGGACTAGCGTATAGAGAGGTATAGTGGTCCTGGTGGTGGGAGGACTACACTACAATGCTCACTACTGCTACTAATGGTGAGTGGACTGGGTCAAGTCAAGTCAAGTTTATTGGTCACATACACATACGAGATGTGCAGTGAAATGAAAGTGGCAATGCTCCCGGACTTTTGTGCAAAAGACAAACAACCAAACAAACTATAAACACAATCATAAACACACACATATTCTTTTACATAATAAATATTGGAAGGAAAAACGTTCAGTAGAGTTAGTCCCTGGTGAGATAGGCGTTTACAGTCCGAATGGCCTCTGGGAAGAAACTCCTTCTCAACCTCTCCGTTCTCACCGCATGGCAACGGAGGCGTTTGCCTGACCGTAGCAGCTGGAACAGTCCGTTGCAGGGGTGGAAGGGGTCCCCCATGATATAGTTGGCTCTGGAGTTGCACCTCCTGATGTATAGTTCCTGCAGGGGGGCAAGTGAAGTTCCCATAGTGCGTTTGTTCGGCCGAACGCACTACTCTCTACAGAGCCTTCTTGTCCTTGGCAGAGCAATTCCCAAACCAGATGGTAATATTTCCAGACAAGATGCTTTCCACCGCCGCTGCGTAGAAGCACTGGAGGATCCTCGGAGACACTCTGAATTTCCTCAATTGCCTGAGGTGGTAAAGGCGCTGCCTTGCCTTACTCACGAGTGCTGAGGCGTGTGATGCCCATGTCATATCCTCGGAGATGTGGACTCCCAGATATTTAAAACAGTTCACCCTATCCACAGGATCCCCATTTATCCTCAATGGAGTGTACGTACGTCCTCGGATGATGTGTCCTCCTAAAGTCCATGATTGTTTTTTTGATGTTCAAGAGGAGGCTGTTATCCTGGCACCAGAGTGCTAGATCAGCCACCTCCTCCCGGTAGGCCTTCTCGTTGTTGTCTGAGATCAGGCCCACCACCACAGTGTCATCAGCAAACTTAATTATTGAGTTGGAGCTAAACCTAGCCACACAGTCATGTGTGTACATGTGTGTGAATGTGTGTGAATGTGTGTGAGTGATTGGTGGTGGTCGGAGGGGCCGTAGGCGCGGATTGGCAGCCACGCTTCCGTCAGTCTGCCCCAGGGCAGCTGTGGCTACAGAAGTAGCTTACCACCACCGAGTGTGACTGAGGAGTGAATGAATAATGCGATGTAAAGCGCCTTGAGTATTAGAAAGATGCTATATAAATCCTATCCATTATAACAAGAGGGGGCTGAGGACGCAACCCTGGGGCGATCCTGTGCTCAGGGTGAGGGACTTCGATGTATTCCCTCCCATCTTGACTATCCTGGGGCCTGGCGGTGAGAAAGTCCAGGACCCAGGCACACAGGGAGGTGTTGAGCCCCAATTCCAGTAGCTTCCCAGCCAGTCTGGTGGGGACTATCGTGTTGAAGGCTGAACTGTAGTCTATGAACAGCATCCTCACATAGCCCCCCCTTCTGGCTGGTGGTGGGAGCAGTGAACTGCAATAGTGGAGGACTAGATTATAGAGAGGTACAGTGGTACTGGTGGTGGGAGGACTACACTGCAGGGGTGGGAGGACAGAGGTACAGTGAAGCATCTGCAGTTCCCTTTTGAACAGTGAGGTACAGTGATCCTGGTGGTGGGATGGGTGAACTGTAGTGCTGGGAGGACAGAACTACAGTGCTCGCCACTGCCACTAGTGGTGGTAGGGTAGAGCTACAGTGAGGTACAGTGATCCTGGTGGTGGGAGGGGTGAACTGCAGTGCTGGGAGGACAGAACTACAGTGCTCGCCACTGCCACTAGTGATGGGAGGGTAGAGCTGCAGTGAGGTACAGCGACCCTGGTGGTGGGAGGAGTGAACTGCAGTGCTGGGAGGACTAGACAACAGTGCTCGCCACTGCCACTAGTGGTGGGAGGGTAGAGCTATAGAGAGGGAATAGTGGTCCTGGTGGTGGGAGGAGTGAACTGCAACGATGGGAGGACTACACTACAGTAAGGTATAGTGGTACTGGTGGTGGGAGGAGCGAACTGCAACGGTGGGAGGACTACACTACAGTAAGGTATAGTGGTACTGGTGGTGGGAGGACCACACTGTAGAAACTTAGAAACATAGACAATAGGGTGCAGGAGTAGAGGCCATTCGTCCCTTCGAGCCTGCACCATTCGCCTTTCAATATGATCACGGCTGATCATCCACAGATTCACACAACTCTCTGGGTGGAAAAGTTTCTCCTCATCTCGGTCCTAAACGGCCGACCCCTTATTCTTAAACTATGTGTGTGTGTGTGTGTGTGGCCCCTGGTTCTGGACTCCCCCAACATCGGGAACATGTTTCCTGCCTCTAGCGTGTCCAAGCCCTTAATAATCTCATATATGTTTCAACGAGATACCCGCTCATCCTTCTAAACTCCACAGAGTGTACAAGCCCACAGCCGCTCCATTCTCTCAGCATATGACAGTCCCGCCATCCCGGGAATTAACCTGGTGAACCTACGCTGGGCTCCCTCAATAGCAAGAATGACAGTCCCACCAGGGGATCTTATTGAAACATTTAGAACGGAGACGAGGAGAAACTTTTCCACCCAGAGAGTTGTGTGAATCTGTGGCCATTTGGAATATTGAGTTGGGGGCTATGTGTGAGGTGGAACATTTGGGACTGAGATGAGGAGAAACTTTTCCACCCAGAGAGTTGTGTGAATCTGTGGGATTCTCGGCCTCAGAGGGCGGTGGAGGCCGGTTCTCTGGATACTTTCAAGAGAGAGCTAGATAGGGCTCTTAAAGATAGCGAGAGAGAGAGTCAGGGGATACGGGGGCGAAGGCAGGAACGGGGAACTGATTGGGGATGATCAGCCGTGATCATATTGAATGGCGAATGGTGCTGGCTGGAAGGGCCGAACGGCCTCTACTCCTGCACCTATTGTCTATTGTCGATTGTCAAATGCAGCATCTCCATTCACTAACTCAACCATCCGGATATATAACGATATTCTTACATTCTAAGAATATAATATAAGGGAATATTAGACAATATTAGAATGGAAAAGGCAGACTCTTTATTTTTGTGGTGAACACTCCCACCCAGTGGTGCCGCCCCGCAATTACAAGCCCAGTTATTCTGTGGTCAACACTCCCACCCAGTGGTGCCCCCCCGCCATTACAAGCCCAGTTATTCTGTGGTCAACACTCCCACCCAGTGGTGCCCCCCCGCAATTACAAGCCCAGTTATTCTGTGGTCAACACTCCCACCCAGTGGTCTCCCCCCGCAATTACAAGCCCAGTTATTCTGTGGTCAACACTCCCACCCAGTGGTCTCCCCCCGCAATTACAAGCCCAGTTATTCTGTGGCCACTTTGACATCTGTTCCACATCTGTGTGTGTTCACAGAAATCAGGATATTTTCTGAATGAAATAGGTTTTTAAATCTAAAGCTGGCTTTTTAGTCAAGGACAAGCAGGCGGTGCCTTGCGGCGATGACGAACCTTCGCGAATTGTCGACCCAGAGATGACTTTATAAGTTCAATAGAAAATAGGTGCAGGAGTCGGCCATTCGGCCCCTCGAACCAGCAGCGTTCATTAAGTTATCAGAACAGATTCTTGATGAGTGCGGGTGTCAGGGGTTGTGGGGCGAAGGCAGGAGAATGGGGTTAGGAGGGAGAGATAGATCGGCCATGGTTTAAATGGCGGAGTGGACTCTACTTCCTGAGAAACATAGAAACATAGACAATAGGTGCAGGAGTAGAGGCCATTCGGCCCTTCGAGCCTGCACCATTCACCATTCAATATGATCATGGCTGATCATCCAACTCAGTATCCCGTACCTGCCTTCTCTCCATACCCCCTGATCCCTTTAGCCACAAGGGCCACATCTAACTCCCTCTTAAATATAGCCAATGAACTGTGGCCTCGACTACCCTCTGTGGCAGAGAGTTCCAGAGATTCACCACTCTCTGTGTGAAAAAAGTTCTTCTCATCTCGGTTTTAAAGGATTTCCCCCTTATCCTTAAGCTGTGACCCCTTGTCCTGGACTTCCCCAACATCGGGAGCAATCTTCCTGCATCTAGCCTGGCCAACCCCTTAAGAATTTTGTAAGTTTCTATAAGATCCCCTCTCAATCTCCTAAATTCTAGAGAGTATAAACCAAGTCTATCCAGTCTTTCTTCATAAGACAGTCCTGACATCCCAGGAATCAGTCTGGTGAACCTTCTCTGCACTCCCTCTATGGCAATAATGTCTTTCCTCAGATTAGGAGACCAGAACTGTACGCAATACTCCAGGTGTGGTCTCACCAAGACCCTGTACAACTGCAGTAGAACCTCCCTGCTCCTAGACTCAAATCCTTTTGCTATGAAAGCTAACATACCATTCGCTTTCTTCACTGCCTGCTGCACCTGCATGCCTACTTTCAATGACTGGTGTACCATGACACCCAGGTCTCGCTGCATCTCCCCTTTTCCTAGTCGGCCACCATTCAGATAATAGTCTGCTTTCCTGTTTTTGCCACCAAAATGGAGAACCTCACATTTATCGGATTACGGAGAGTCGGATTGTCAAGGAGGACTCTCTCTAACTTCTACAGGTGCACAGTCGAGAGCATGCTGACCGGTGGCTTGGTTAGGCAATTTGAGCGCCCTGGAGAGGAAAAGACTACAAAAAGTAGTAAACACTGCCCAGTCCATCATCGGCTCTGACCTCCCCACCATCGAGGGGATTTATCGCAGTCGCTGCCTCAATAAGGCTGGCAGCATCATCAAAGACCCACACCATCCTGGCCACACACTCATCTCCCTGCTACCTTCAGGTAGAAGGTACAGGAGCCTGAAGACTGCAACAACCAGGTTCAGGAATAGCTACTTCCCCTCAGCCATCAGGCTATTAAACCTGGCTCGGACAAAACTCTGATTATTAGCAACCACTTTCTGTTATTTGCACTTTACCAGTTTATTTATTCATGTGTGTATATATTTATATCATGGTATATGGACACATTTATCTGTTTTGTAGTAAATGCCTACTATTTTCTGTGTGCTTAAGCAAAGCAAGAATTTCATTGTCCTATACAGGGACACATGACAATAAACTCACTTGAACTTGAACTTGAACTTGGGCCAAATGGCCTCATTTTTCTCCTATCTCTTGTGGATAAAATACAGGGTACTTGTAATTGCAGCGCGACACCACTGGGTGGGAGTGTTGAGCACAGAATAACTGGGCTTGTAATTGCGGGGAGACACCACTGGGTGGGAGTGTTGACCACAGAATAACTGGGCTTGTAATTGCCAGGGGAGACCACTGGGTGGGAGTGTTGAGCACAGAATAACTGGGCTTGTAATGGCGGGGGGAGACCACTGGGTGGGAGTGTTGACCACAGAATAAAGAGTCTGCCTTTTCAATTCTAATATAGTCTAATATTCCCTTATATTATATTCTTATAATGTAGGAATATCTTTCTATATCCGGAGGGTTGAGTTAGTGAATGGAGAAGTTGCATTTGGAGGAATTGGGAGCAGTTTTGGGCCCCAATATCTGAGGATGGATGAGCTGGAGAGGAGAGGAGAGGAGGTTTAGATTAGTTTACATAGAAACATAGACAATAGGTGCAGGAGTAGAGGCCATTCGGCCCTTCCAGCCAGCACCGCCATTCAATGTGATCACGGCTGATCATCCCCAATCAGTTCCCCGTTCCTGCCTTCTCCCCGTATCCCCTGACTCTCTCTCTCGCTATCTTTAAGAGCCCTATCTAGCTCTCTCTTGAAAGAATTCTCTCCAGAGAACCGGCCTCCACCGCCCTCTGAGGCAGAGAATCCCACAGATTCACACAACTCTCTGGGTGGAAAAGTTTCTCCTCATCTCTGTCCCAAATGTTCCACCTCACACATAGCCCCCAACTCAATATCCTAAATGGCCACAGATTCACACAACTCTCTGGGTGGAAAAGTTTCTCCTCGTCTCAGTCCCAAATGGCCACAGATTCACACAACTCTCTGGGTGGAAAAGTTTCTCCTCATCCCTGTTCAAATGGCCGACCCCTTATTCTTAAACTGTGTGTGTGTGTGTGTGTGTGGCCCCTGGTTCTGGACTCCCCCAACATCGGGAACATGTTTCCTGCCTCTAGCGTGTCCAAACCCTTAACAATCTCATATATGTTTCAATGAGATGCCCTCTCATCCTTCTAAACTCCACAGAGTGTACAAGCCCACAGCCGCTCCATTCTCTCAGCATATGACAGTCCCGCCATCCCGGGAATTAACCTGGTGAACCTACGCTGGGCTCCCTCAATAGCAAGAATGTCCTTCCTCAAATTAGGGGACCAAAACTGTACGCAATACTCCAGGTGTGGTCTCACCAGGGCCCTGTACAACTGCAGAAGGACCTCTTTGCTCCTGTACTCAACTCCTCTTGTTATGAAGGCCAACAGGCCAAAACTGTACACAATACTCCAGGTGTGGTCTCACTAGGGCCCTGTACAACTGCAGAAGGATCTCTTTGCTCCTGTACTCAACTCCTCTTGTTATGAAGGCCAAAACTGTACACAATACTCCAGATGTGGTCTCACCAGGACCCTGTAGAACTGCAGAAGGACATCTTTGCTCCTGTGCTCAACACCTCTTGTTATGAAGGCCAACAGGCCAAAACTGCACACAATACTCCAGGTGTGGTCTCACCAGGGCCCTGTACAACTGCAGAAGGACCTCTTTGCTCCTATACTCAACTCCCCCTTGTTATAAAGGCCATTGGCTTTCTTCACTGCCTGCTGTACCTGCATGCTTACTTTCATAGACTGATGAACAAGGACCCCCAGATCCCCTTTTGCCAACTTGAGTCCAAATTTGAGGAAGGACATTAACGAGCGAGTCTTTCACATCAGAGGCAAGCGAGAGATCGCCACCTCCTCCTTCCCAAGCTCAGCTGCTAGTTTAGTTCACCTTATCATTGTCACGTGTACGACAGACTCTAGGATATATGTAAAGGGAACACTTAAGATTGACGTAAAAATCCTGGAGCAACTCAGCAGGTCAGGCAGCATCTCCGGAGAGCAGGAGAAAGGAAGTTCAAGTGAGGTTATGGTCAAGTGTCCCTGTATACATAGAAACATAGAAACATAGACAACAGGTGCAGGAGTAGAGGCCATTCGGCCCTTCGAGCCTGCACCATTCGCCATTCAATATGATCATGGCTGATCATCCAACTCAGTATCCTGTACCTGCCTTCTCTCCATACCCCCTGATCCCTTTAGCCACAAGGGCCACATCTAACTCCCTCTTAAATATGGCCAATGGCCTCAACTACCTTCTGTGGCAGAGAATTCCACAGATTCACCACTCTCTGTGTGGGAAAAATAATGTTTTCCTCATCTCGGTCCTAAAAGATTTCCCCTTTATCCTTAAACTGTGTGGCCCCTTGTCCTGGACTTCCCCAACATCGGGAACAATCTTCCTGCATCTAGCCTGTCCAACCCCTTAAGAATTTTGTACGTTTCTATAAGATCCCCCCCTCAATCTTCTAAATTCTAGCGAGTACAAGCCGAGTCTATCCAGTCTTTCTTCATATGAAAGTCCTGACATCCCAGGAATCAGTCTGGTGAACCTTCTCTGTACTCCCTCTATGGCAAGAATGTCTTTCCTCAGATTAGGAGACCAAAACTGTACGCAATACTCCAGGTCTGGTCTCACCAAGACCCTGTACAACTGCAGTAGAACCTCCCTGCTCCTATACTCAAATCCTCTATGGCAAGAATGTCTTTCCAGAACATAGTTGGCATTTACTACAAAACAGATAAGTGTGTCCATATACCATGATATAAATATATACACACATGAATAAATAAACTGGTAAAGTGCAAATAACAGAAAGTGGTTGCTAATAATCAGAGTTTTGTCCGAGCCAGGTTTAATAACCTGATGGCTGTGGGGAAGTAGCTATTCCTGAACCTGGTCATGTTGCTGTCTTCAGGCTCCTGTACCTTCTACCTGAAGGTAGCAGGGAGATGAGTGTGTGGCCAGGATGGTGAGGGTCTTTGATGATACTGCCAGCCTTTTTGAGGCAGCGACTGCGATAAATCCCCTCGATGGAAGGAAGGTCAGAGCCGATGATGGACTGGGCAGTGTTTACTACTTTTTGTAGTCTCTTTCTCTCCAGGGCGCTCAAATTGCCGAACCAAGCCACCGGTCAGCATGCTCTCGACTGTGCACCTGTAGAAGTTAGAGAGAGTCTTCCTTGACAATCCGACTCTCCGTAATCTCAGGAAGTAGAGGCGCTGATGAGCTTTTTTGATAATTGCGTTAGTGTTCTCGGACCAGGAAAGATCTTCAGAGATGTGCACGCCCAGGAATTTGAAGTTCTTGACCCTTTCAACCATCGACCCGTTGATATAAACGGGGCTGTGGGTCCCCCTCCTACTCCTTCCAAAGTCCACAATCAGTTCCTTGGTTTTGCTGGTGTTGAGGGCCAGGTTATTGCGCTGGCACCATATGGACAGTTGCTCGATCTCTCTTCTGTATTCTGACTCATCCCCATCAGTGATACGCCCCACAATAGTGGTGTCGTCAGCGAACTTGATGATGGAGTTCGCACTGTGGTTGGCTACGCAGTCATGAGTCTAGAGTGAGTACAGCAGGGGGTTGAGCACTCATGAGTATAGAGTGAGTACAGCAGGGGGCAGAGCAGTCATGGGTATAGAGTGAGTACAGCAGGGGGCCGAGCACTCATGAGTATAGAGTGAGTACAGCAGGGGGCCGAGCAGTCATGAGTATAGAGTGAGTACAGCAGGGGGCTGAGCACTCATTAGTATAGAGTGAGTACAGCAGGGGGCCGAGCACTCATGAGTATAGAGTGAGTACAGCAGAGAGCCGAGCAGTCATGAGTATAGAGTGAGTACAGCAGGGGGCCGAGCACTCATGGGTATAGAGTGAGTACAGCAGGGGGCCGAGCAGTCATGAGTATAGAGTGAGTACAGCAGGGGGCCGAGCAGTCATGAGTATAGAGTGAGTATAGCAGGGGGCCGAGCACTCATGAGTATAGAGTGAGTACAGCAGGGGGCTGAGCACTCATGAGTATAGAGTGAGTACAGCAGGGGGCTGAGCAGTCATGAGTATAGAGTGAGTACAGCAGGGGGCCGAGCACTCATGAGTATAGAGTGAGTACAGCTCCTAATGTTGTCATTAAACAGTTGGGTTCATGGGTATAGGTGTTGCGCGCTACAAGCTGTCCATTGTACACAGATACAGGATTAAGGGAATAAGGTTTCGTTCAAGATGAAGTCCAGTATAGACCTGAATATAGATAGTCCGAGGGCCTCCAATGAGGTCGATCAAGACTGCTCTCTGCTAGGTGAGAGGATGGTTCAGTTGCTTGATCATATTGGTAGGTGCAAGCATTGGTAGGTGCAAACCATCTGGTTTGGGAACTGCTCTGCCCAGGACAAGAAGGCTCTGTAGAGAGTAGTGCGTTCGGCCGAACAAACGCACTATGGGAACTTCACTCGCCCCCCCTGCAGGAACTATACATCAGGAGGTGTAACTCCAGAGCCAACAATATCATGGGAGAAGGTACACAAAATTGCTGGGGAAACTCAGCGGGTGCAGCAGCATCTATGGAGCGAAGGAAATAGGCGACGTTTCGGGCCGAAACCCTTCTTCAGACTGATGGGGAGTGGGGAAAGAAAGAAGGAAAAGGGGAGGAGGAGGAGGAGCCCGAGGGCGGGCGGATGGGAGGGTGGGAGGAGACAGCTAGAGGGTTAAGGAAGGGGAGGAGACAGCAAGGGCTAGCCAAATTGGGAGAATTCTATGTTAATGCCATAAGGACGCAAGGTCCCCAGACGGAATATGAGGTGCTGTTCCTCCAATTTCCGCTGTTGCTCACTCTGGCAATGGAGGAGACCCAGGACAGAGAGGTCGGATTGGGAATGGGAGGGGGAGTTGAAGTGCTGAGCCACCGGGAGGTCAGGTAGGTTATTGCGGACTGAGCGGAGGTGTTCGGCGAAACGATCGCCCAACCTACGCTTGGTCTCACCGATGTAAATCAGCTGACATCTAGAGCAGCGGATGCAGTAGATGAGGTTGGCCCCTTGGGAGATGTCATGGGAATATCATGGGAGACCCCTTCCACCCCTGCAACGGACTGTTCCAGCTGCTACAGTCAGGCAAACAAACGCCTCCGTTGCTATGCGGTGAGGACGGAGAGGATGAGAAGGAGTTTCTTCCCAGAGGCCATTCGTGCTGTAAACTCCTATCTCACCAGGGACTAACTCTACTGGACGTTTTTCCTTCCAATATTTAATATGTAAAAGAATATGTGTGTGTTATGATTGTGTTTATACTTTGTTTGGTTGTTTGTCTTTTGCACAAAAGTCTGCGAACATTGCCACTTTCATTTCAAATAGCCCCAGCTATTTACAATATATATTAATGATCTGGATGAGGGAATTGAAGGCAACATCTCCAAGTTTGCGGATGACACTAAGCTGGGGGGCAGTGTTAGCTGTGAGGAGGATGCTAGGAGACTGCAAGGTGACTTGGATAGGCTGGGTGAGTGGGCAAATGTTTGGCAGATGCAGTATAATGTGGATAAATGTGAGGTTATCCACTTTGGTGGCAAAAACAGGAAAGCAGACTATTATCTGAATGGTGGCCGACTAGGAAAGGGGGAGATGCAACGAGACCTGGGTGTCATGGTACACCAGTCATTAAAAGTAGGCATGCAGGTGCAGCAGGCAGTGAAGAAAGCCAATGGTATGTTAGCATTCATAGCAAAAGGATTTGAGTCTAGGAGCAGGGAGGTTCTACTGCAGTTGTACAGGGTCTTGGTGAGACCACACCTGGAGTATTGCGTACAGTTTTGGTCTCCTAATCTGAGGAAGGACATTCTTGCCATAGAGGATTTGAATATAGGAGCAGGGAGGTTCTACTGCAGTTGTACAGGGTCTTGGTGAGACCACACCTGGAGTATTGCGTACAGTTTGGTCTCCAAATCTGAGGAAGGACATTCTTGCCATAGAGGATTTGAGTCTAGGAGCAGGGAGGTTCTACTGCAGTTGTACAGGGTCTTGGTGAGACCACACCTGGAGTATTGCGTACAGTTTTGGTCTCCTAATCTGAGGAAAGACATTCTTGCCATAGAGGGAGTACAGAGATGGTTCACCAGACTGATTCCTGGGATGTCAGGACTTTCATATGAAGAAAGACTGGATAGACTCGGCTTGTACTCGCTAGAATTTAGAAGATTGAGGAGGGGATCTTATAGAAACTTACAAAATTCTTAAGGGGTTGGACAGGCTAGATGCAGGAAGATTGTTCCCGATGTTGGGGAAGTCCAGGACAAGGGGTCACAGTTTAAGGATAAAGGGGAAATCTTTTAGGACCGAGATGAGAAGAAACTTTTTCACACAGAGAGTGGTGAATCTCTGGAACTCTCTGCCACAGAGGGTAGTTGAGGCCACAGTTCATTGGCTATATTTAAGAGGGAGTTAGATGTGGCCCTTGTGGCTAAAGGGATCAGAGGATATGGAGAGAAGGCAGGTACGGGATACTGAGTTGGACGATCAGCCATGATCATATTGAATGGCGGTGCTGGCTCGAAGGGCCGAATGGCCTACTCCTGCACCTAATTTCTATGTTTCTATGTTTCTATGTTTCCTCATCTAAATCTTCATCTCACTGCTCCGCTATCAATTGTTCTATTCGTAAATCTAAACGACCCAGACCTGTCATTCTTTAGGTTCCCCAATAAAAAAGAAAGGTGGGAAAATATTATTATTATTTTCAGTCGATATTCTGTGGTGAAAATGTTATTTTCTGTTCTCCCATCAACGGCCCATTTGCGAAACTAGGTTTGTCGGTACATTAGAAAGTTAGTAGACTTATTTTTAATAGAACTTTACTTACCACAATAATAAAGACAATTTTAACACTTCTGCATGTCTTTGGTTTTGTTCTTGTAAGGGATTAGAAACATAGAAACATAGACAATAGGTGCAGGAGTAGAGGCCATTCGGCCCTTCGAGCCTGCACCGCCATTCAATATGATCATGGCTGATCATCCAACTCAGTATCCTGTACCTGCCTTCTCTCCATACCCTCTGATCCCCTTAGCCACAAGGGCCACATCTAACTCCCTCTTAAATATAGCCAATGAACTGTGGCCTCGACTACCCTCTGTGGCAGAGAGTTCCACAGATCCACCACTCTCTGTGTGAAAAAGTTTCTTCTCATCTCGGTCCTAAAGGATTTCCCCCTTTATCCTTAAGCTGTGACCCCTTGTCCTGGACTTCCCCAACATCGGGAACAATCTTCCTGCATCTAGCCTGTCCAACCCCTTAAGAATTTTGTAAGTTTCTATAAGATCCCCCCTCAATCTCCTAAATTCTAGCGAGTACAAGCCGAGTCTATCCAGTCTTTCTTCATAAGACAGTCCTGACATCCCAGGAATCAGTCTGGTGAACCTTCTCTGTACTCCCTCTATGGCAAGAATGTCCTTCCTCAGATTAGGAGACCAAAACTGTCCGCAATACTCCAGGTGTGGAGTCACCAAGACCCTGTACAACTGCAGTAGAACCTCCCTGCTCCTAGACTCAAATCCTTTTGCTATGAAAGCTAACATACCATTGGCTTTCTTCACTGCCTGCTGCACCTGCATGCCCAATGGATTGGTCTCCAAAATATGGCCCGCGAGACACATTAGGCCCAGTGACCAGGAGATTTTTCGAGCTCAGATTAGAGTCCGAGAACTCGGCTGCTGGTACCCGTACTGCTGCTCCCCCTTCTCCCTCTCCCCCCTTCTCCCTCTTCTAAATGGTGGCCGACTAGAAAAAGGGGAGATGCAGCGAGACCTGGGTGTCATGGTACACCAGTCATTGAAAGTAGGCATGCAGGTGCAGCAGGCAGTGAAGAAAGCCAATGGTATGTTAGCTTTCATAGCAAAAGGATTTGAGTATAGGAGCAGGGAGGTTCTACTGCAGTTGTACAGGGTCTTGGTGAGACCACACCTGGAGTATTGCGTACAGTTTTGGTCTCCTAATCTGAGGAAGGACATTCTTGCCATAGAGGATTTGAGTCTAGGAGCAGGGAGGTTCTACTGCAGTTGTACAGGGTCTTGGTGAGACCACACCTGGAGTATTGCGTACAGTTTTGGTCTCCTAATCTGAGGAAGGACATTCTTGCCATAGAGGGAGTATAGAGAAGGTTCACCAGACTGATTCTTGGGATGTCAGGACTTTCATATGAAGAAAGACTGGATAGACTCGGCTTGTACTCGCTAGAATTCAGAAGATTGAGGGGGGATCTTATACAAAATTCTTAAGGGGATATACCCTTCCCTCTCTCTCTGACCCCCTCTCTCTATCTCTGGAGACTGGATAGACTCGGCTTGTACTCGCTAGAATTTAGAAGATTGAGGAGGGGATCTTATAGAAACGTACAAAATTCTTAAGGGGTTGGACAGGCTAGATGCAGGAAGATTGCTCTCGATGTTGGGGAAGTCCAGGACAAGGGGTCACAGCTTAAGGATAAGGGGGAAATCCTTTAAAACCGAGATGAGAAGAACTTTTTTTCACACAGAGAGTGGTGAATCTCTGGAACTCTCTGCCACAGAGGGTAGTTGAGGCCATTGGCTATATTTAAGAAGGAGTTAGATGTGGCCCTTGTGGCTAAGGGGATCAGGGGGTATGGAGAGAAGGCAGGTACAGGATACTGCTGAGTTGGATGATCAGCCATGATCAGGTTGAATGGCGAATGGTGCAGGCTCGAAGGGCCGAATGGCCTCTACTCCTGCACCTAATTTCTATGTTTCTATGTTATAGCCCTCGAATTGTCGATACATCACAAGCAAAGATCACAAGCCCGCCGTGAAGAAGGGCGCAATCAAAGATTATACAAGTCTGCTCTATCATGTCTGGGTGCAATGGCGGACCGTGGCGTTCAGCGGCAACGGTTGCAATCAAAGATACGAGAGGAGCTCTGCTCTATAATCTTTGGTCGGAATGGGACAGCTGCGGGTTATAACGTGCTATCGTTCCACCTTCCCTCTCCCCCTTCTCCCTCTCCCCCCTTCTCCCTCTTCCCCCTTCTCCCCTTCTCCCCTTGCCCCACTAGTCACTGCTGGTCCCCGCACCGGGCCTTGCGCTGCCCCACTAGTCACTGCTGGTCCCCGCACCGGGCCTTGCGCTGCCCCACTAGTCACTGCTGGTCCCCGCACCGGGCCTTGCGCTGCCCCACTAGTCACTGCTGGTCCCCGCACCGGGCCTTGCGCTGCCCCACTAGTCACTGCTGGTCCCCGCACCGGGCCTTGCGCTGCCCCACTAGTCACTGCTGGTCCCCGCACCGGGCCTTGCGCTGCCCCACTAGTCACTGCTGGTCCCCGCACCTGGCCTTGCGCTGCCCCACTAGTCACTGCTGGTCCCCGCACCGGGCCTTGCGCTGCCCCACTAGTCACTGCTGGTCCCCGCACCGGGCCTTGCGCTGCCCCACTAGTCACTGCTGGTCCCCGCACCGGGCCTTGCGCTGCCCCACTAGTCACTGCTGGTCCCCGCACCGGGCCTTGCGCTGCCCCACTAGTCACTGCTGGTCCCCGCACCGGGCCTTGCGCTGCCCCACTAGTCACTGCTGGTCCCCGCACCGGGCCTTGCGCTGCCCCACTAGTCACTGCTGGTCCCCGCACCGGGCCTTGCGCTGCCCCACTAGTCACTGCTGGTCCCCGCACCGGGCCTTGCGCTGCCCCACTAGTCACTGCTGGTCCCCGCACCGGGCCTTGCGCTGCCCCACTAGTCACTGCTGGCCCCGCACCGGGCCTTACGCTGCCCCACTAGTCACTGCTGGTCCCCGCACCGGGCCTTGCGCTGCCCCACTAGTCACTGCTGGTCCCCGCACCGGGCCTTGCGCTGCCCCACTAGTCACTGCTGGTCCCCGCACCGGGCCTTGCGCTGCCCCACTAGTCACTGCTGGTCCCCGCACCGGGCCTTGCGCTGCCCCACTAGTCACTGCTGGTCCCCGCACCGGGCCTTGCGCTGCCCCACTAGTCACTGCTGGTCCCCGCACCGGGCCTTGCGCTGCCCCACTAGTCACTGCTGGTCCCCGCACCGGGCCTTGCGCTGCCCCACTAGTCACTGCTGGTCCCCGCACCGGGCCTTGCGCTGCCCCACTAGTCACTGCTGGTCCCCGCACCGGGCCTTGCGCTGCCCCACTAGTCACTGCTGGTCCCCGCACCGGGCCTTGCGCTGCCCCACTAGTCACTGCTGGTCCCCGCACCGGGCCTTGCGCTGCCCCACTAGTCACTGCTGGTCCCCGCACCGGTCCTTGCGCTGCCCCACTAGTCACTGCTGGTCCCCGCACCGGGCCTTGCGCTGCCCCACTAGTCACTGCTGGTCCCCGCACCGGGCCTTGCGCTGCCCCACTAGTCACTGCTGGTCCCCGCACCGGGCCTAGCGCTGCCCCACTAGTCACTGCTGGTCCCCGCACCGGGCCTTGCGCTGCCCCACTAGTCACTGCTGGTCCCCGCACCGGGCCTTGCGCTGCCCCACTAGTCACTGCTGGTCCCCGCACCGGGCCTTGCGCTGCCCCACTGGTCACTGCTGGTCCCCGCACCGGGCCTTGCGCTGCCCCACTAGTCACTGCTGGTCCCCGCACCGGGCCTTGCGCTGCCCCACTAGTCACTGCCTGCCATTGTGAAAAGGACCCGTTTACTCCTACTCTTTGCTTCCTGTTTGCCAGCCAGTTCTCTATCCACATCAATACTGAACCCCCAATGCCGTGTGCTTTAACGGTAAAGGCACATTCACTTCTTGTGCAATGTAACAAATAAACCGTATTGTATTGTATTGTATAGGTTAGATTATTGTAAAGGCATCTTTACAGGTCTCAATACAAAACCAATTAAACAACTGCAGCTTATCCAAAATGCCGCTGGTAGAGTCTTGACCAACACCAAGAAAATGGACCACATTACACCTGTCCTTAAATCTTTCCACTGGCTCCCTGTGTGTAAGAGGAGAGATTTTAAAATTCTGTTACTGACCTACAAGGGACTGAATGGTCTAGGTCCGAAATACATCTCTGACCTTGAGGATTTGAGTATAGGAGCAGGGAGGTTCTACTGCAGTTGTACAGGGTCTTGGTGAGACCACACCTGGAGTATTGCCTTTCCTCAGATTAGGAGACCAAAACTGTACGCAATACTCTAGGTGTGGTCTCACCAAGACCCTGTACAACTGCAGTAGAACTTCCCTGCTCCTAGACTCAAATCCTTTTGCTATGAAGAATGTCTTTCCTCAGATTAGGAGACCAAAACTGTACGCAATACTCCAGGTGTGGTCTCACCAAGACCCTGTACAACTGCAGTAGAACCTCCCTGCTCCTATACTCAAATCCTCTATGGCAAGAATGTTTTTCCTCAGATTAGGAGACCAAAACTGTACGCAATACTCCAGGTGTGGTCTCACTAAGACCCTGTACAACTGCAGTAGAACCTCCCTGCTCCTAGACTCAAATCCTCTATGGCAAGAATGTCCTTCCTCAGATTAGGAGACCAGAACTGTACGCAATACTCCAGGTGTGGTCTCACCAAGACCCTGTACAACTGCAGTAGAACCTCCCTGCTCCTATACTCAAATCCTTTTGCTATGAAGAATGTCTTTCCTCAGATTAGGAGACCAAAACTGTACACAATACTCCAGGTGTGGTCTCACTAAGACCCTGTACAACTGCAGTAGAACCTCCCTGCTCCTAGACTCAACTCCTTTTGCTATGAATGCTAACATACCATTCGCTTTCTTCACTGCCTGCTGCACCTGCATGCCTACTTTCAATGACTGGTGTACCATGACACCCAGATCTCGCTGCATCTCCCCTTTTCCTAATCGGCCACCATTTAGATAATAGTCTGCTTTCCTGTTTTTGCCACCAAAGTGGATAACCTCACATTTATCCACATTATACTGCATCTGCCATGCATTTGCCCACTCACCCAGCCTATCCAAGTCACCTTGCAGCCTCCTAGCATCCTACTCACAGCTAACACTGCCCCCCAGCTTAGTGTCATCCGCAAACTTGGAGATGTTGCCTTCAATTCCCTCATCCAGATCATTAATATAAATTGTAAATAGCTGGGGTCCCAGCACTGGAGTATTGCCTTTCCTCAGATTAGGAGACCAAAACTGTACGCAATACTCTAGGTGTGGTCTCACCAAGACCCTGTACAACTGCAGTAGAACCCCCCTGCTCCTAGACTCCATCCTTCAGTCCCATTAGTCTACCCAATATTATTTCTCACCTAATGAAAATGTCTTTCAGTTCTTCTACCCCCTTAGATCCTCTGTCCTCCAGTACATCTGGGAGATTGTTTGTGTCTTCCTTAGTGAAGACAGATCCGAACTACCTATTCAACTCTTCTGCCATTTCCTTGTTGCCCATAATAATTTCACCCATGTCTGCCTTCAAGGGACCCACATTTGACTTTGTTATTCTTTTCCCCTTAACATATCTAAAGAAGCTTTTACTGTCCTCCTTTATATTCCTGGCCAGCTTCCCCACATAACCATATAACCATATAACAATTACAGCTCGGAAACAGGCCATCTCGGCCCTACAAGTCCGTGCCGAACACGTATTCTCCCCTAGTCCCACCTGCCTGCACTCATACCATAACCCTCCATTCCCTTCTCATCCATATGTCTATCCAATTTATTTTTAAATGATACCATCGAACCTGCCTCCACCACTTCCACTGGAAGCTCATTCCACACCGCTACCACTCTCTGAGTAAAGAAGTTCCCCCTCATGTTACCCCTAAACTTCTGTCCCTTAATTCTCAAGTCATGTCCTCTTGTTTGAATCTTCCCTACTCTCAGTGGGAAAAGCTGATCCACGTCAACTCTGTCTATCCCTCTCATCATTTTAAAGACCTCTATCAAGTCTCCCCTTAACCTTCTGAGCTCCAGAGAATAAAGACCTAACTTATTCAACCTTTCTCTGTAACTTAGTTGTTGAAACCCAGGCAACATTCTAGTAAATCTCCTCTGTACTCTCTCTATTTTGTTGACATAGGAGCAGGGAGGTTCTACTGCAGTTGTACAGGGTCTTGGTGAGACCACACCTGGAGTATTGCGTACAGTTTTGGTCTCCTAATCTGAGGAAAGACATTCTTGCCATAGAGGATTTGAATCTAGGAGCAGGGAGGTTCTACTGCAGTTGTACAGGGTCTTGGTGAGACCAGTCCCAAATGGCCACAGATTCACACAACTCTCTGGGTGGAAAAGTTTCTCCTCATCTCAGTCCCAAATGGCCACAGATTCACAACTCTCTGGGTGGAAAAGTTTCTCCTCATCTCAGTCCCAAATGGCCACAGATTCACACAACTCTGGGTGGAAAGGTTTTTTCTCACCTCAGCCTTAAATTACCTCCCCTTTATTCTAAGACTGTGTGTGGCCCCTGGTTCTGGACTCGCCCAACATTGGGAACATTTTAACATTTATAATTTTACACGTTTCTGTAAGATTCTCCCCCTCATCCTTCTAAACTCCAGTGAATATAAGCCTAGTCTTTTCAATCTTTCCTCATATGACAGTCCCGCCATCCCAGGGATCAATCTCGTGAACCTACGCTGGGCTCCCTCAATCACAAGGATGTCCTTCCTTGCAGTTGTACAGGGTCTTGGTGAGACCACACCTGGAGTATTGCGTACAGTTTTGGTCTCCTAATCTGAGGAAAGACATTCTTGCCATAGAGGATTTGAGTATAGGAGCAGGGAGGTTCTACTGCAGTTGTACAGGGTCTTGGTGAGACCACACCTGGAGTATTGCGTACAGTTTTGGTCTCCTAATCTGAGGAAAGACATTCTTGCCATAGAGGATTTGAGTATAGGAGCAGGGAGGTTCTACTGCAGTTGTACAGGGTCTTGGTGAGACCACACCTGGAGTATTGCGTACAGTTTTGGTCTCCTAATCTGAGGAAAGACATTCTTGCCATAGAGGGAGTGCAGAGAAGGTTCACCAGACTGATTCCTGGGATGTCAGGACTTTCATATGAAGAAAGACTGGATAGACTCGACTTGTACTCGCTAGAATTTAGAAGATTGAGGGGGGATCTTATAGAAACTTCCAAAATTCTTAAGGGGTTGGACAGGCAAGATGCAGGAAGATTGTTCCCGATGTTGGGGAAGTCCAGAACAAGGGGTCACAGTTTAAGGATAAGGGGGAAATCTTTTAGGACCGAGATGAGAAAAACATTTTTTTCACACACAGAGAGTGGTGAATCTGTGGAACTCTCTGCCACAGAAGGTAGTTGAGGCCATTGGCTATATTTAAGAGGGAGTTAGATGTGGCCCTTGTGGCTAAAGGGATCAGGGGGTATGGAGAGAAGGCAGGTACAGGATACTGAGTTGGATGATCAGCCATGATCATATTGAATGGCGAATGGTGCAGGCTCGAAGGGCCGAATGGCCTCTACTCCTGCACCTATTGTCTATGTTTCTATGTTTCTATGACATCCTTCCTATAATTGGGCGACCAAAATTGTACACCATACTCCAGATTTGGTCTCACCAATGCCTTGTACAATTTTAACATTACATCCCAGCTTCTATACTCAATGCTCTGATTTATAAAGGCTAGCATACCAAAAGCTTTCTTTACCACCCTATCTATATGAGATTCCACCTTCAGGGAACTATGCACGGTTATTCCCAGATCCCTCTGTTCAACTGCATTCTTCAATACCCTACATACTTCATCTTTTCAGCCCATGTTGCCCATTTTGTTTCCTTCTGTTGTCCTATGAAAGTTTCTCAATCCTCTGGCTTCTGGCTACTCTTTGCGGTGTTATACATCTTTTCTTTTAGTTTTATTCTATCCCTAACTTCTCTTGTCAGCCACGGTTGCCTCCGACTGCCCCTTAGAATCGTTCTTCCTCTTTGGAATGAAATATACAATACACAATGGACAATAAGGGACGACAGATGGCGCAATGGGCCAAGTGTTCGACTGGCAAAACGGAAGGTAGCCGGTTCGAATCCCGCTTGGAGTGCATACTGTCGTTGTGTCCTTGGGCAAGACACTTCACCCACCTTTGCCTGTGTGTGAATGTGTGTGAATGTGTGTGAATGTGTGTGAGTGATTGGTGGTGGTCGGAGGGGCCGTAGGCGCGGATTGGCAGCCACGCTTCCGTCAGTCTGCCCCAGGGCAGCTGTGGCTACAGAAGTAGCTCAACCCCCACCGAGTGTGACTGAGGAGTGAATGAATAATGCGATGTAAAGCGCCTTGAGTATTAGAAAGGCGCTATATAAATCCCATCCATTATTATTATTATTATCTTTAAGCAGGGGGGCTGTTGGCACTCAGCCAATCCCCTCGCCCGCTTCCCCTGTTGCTAGGTGGCATTCAGCCAATCCCCTCACCCCCTCCCTAAACTCAGCCAATCCCCTCGCCCGCTTCCCCTGTTGCTAGGTGGCATTCAGCCAATCCCCTCATCTCCCCCTGTTGGCACTCAGCCAATCCCCTCGCCCCCTTCCCTTGTTGCTAGGTGGCAATCAGCCAATCCCCTCACCCCCTCCCTAAACTCAGCCAATCCCCTCGCCCCCTTCCCCTGTTGCTAGGTGGCATTCAGCCAATCCCCTCATCTCCCCCTGTTGACACTCAGCCAATCCCTTCACCCCCTTCCCCTGTTGCTAGGTGGCATTCAGCCAATCCCCTCATCTCCCCTGTTGACACTCAGCCAATCCCTTCACCCCCTTCCCCTGTTGCTAGGTGGCATTCAGCCAATCCCCTCATCTCCCCCTGTTGACACTCAGCCAATCCCTTCACCCCCTTCCCCTGTTGCTAGGTGGCACTCAGCCAATCCCCTCACTCCTTCCCTAAATTCAGCCAATCCCCTCACAACCCCTGCTGGCACTCAGCCAATCCACTCATCTCCTCCTTGTTGGCAATCAGCCAATCCCCTTACCCGCTTCCCCTGTTGCTAGGTGGCACTCAGCCAATCCCCTCACCCCTACCCTAAACTCAGCCAATCCCCTCACTCCCTTCCCCTCCCCTCACCCCTTCCTTAAACTCAGCCAATCCCCTCACGCCTCCTGCTGGCACTCAGCCAATCCCCTCACTCCCTTCCCCTGTTGCTAGGTGGCACTCAGCCAATCCCCTCACCCCTTCCCTAAACTCAGCCAATCCCCTCACTCCCTTCCCCTGTTGCCAGGTGGCACTCAGCCAATCCCCTTACTCCCCTGTTGGCAAACAGCCAATCCCCTCACTCCCTCTGTTGGCAACAGCCAATCCCCTTAACTCCCCTGCTGGCACTCAGCCAATCCCCTCACTCCCTTCCAGTGTTGCTAGGTGGCACTCAGCCAATCCCCTCACACCCCCTTGTTGGCAAACAGCCAATCCCCTCACCCCCTTCCCCTGTTGCTAGGTGGCACTCAGCCAATCCTCTCACCCCTTCCCTAAACTCAGCCAATCCCCTTATCTCCCCCTGCTGGCACTCAGCCAATCCCCTCACCCCTTCCCTAAACTCAGCCAATCCCCTTACCCCCTTCCCCTGTTGCTAGGTGGCACTCAGCCAATCCCCTCACCCCTACCCTAAACTCAGCCAATCCCCTCAACCCCTTCCCCTGTTGCTAGGTGGCACTCAGCCAATCCCCTCATCCCTTACCTAAACTCAGCCAATCCCCTTATCTCCCCCTGCTGGCACACAGCCAATCCCCTCACCCCCTTCCCTAAACTCAGCCAATCCCCTCAACCCCTTCCCCTGTTGCTGGGTGGCACTCAGCCAATCCCCTCACCCCTACCCTAAACTCAGCCAATCCCCTCACACCCCCTGCTGGCACTCAGCCAATGACCTCACCCCCTTCCCCTGTTGCTAGGTGGCACTCAGCCAATCCCCTTACTCCCATGTTGGCATTCAGCCAATCCCCTTACCCCCTTCCCCTGTTGCTAGGTGGCACTCAGCCAATCCCCTCACCCCTTCCCTAAACTCAGCCAATCCCCTTACCCCCTCCCCCTGTTGCTAGGTGGCACTCAGCCAATCCCCTCACCCCTTCCTTAAACTCAGCCAATCCCCTCACGCCTCCTGCTGGCACTCAGCCAATCCCCTCACTCCCTTCCCCTGTTGCTAGGTGGCACTCAGCCAATCCCCTCACCCCTTCCCTAAACTCAGCCAATCCCCTCAACCCCTTCCCCTGTTGCTAGGTGGCACTCAGCCAATCCCCTTATCTCCCCTGCTGGCACTCAGCCAATCCCCTCAACCCCTTCCCCTGTTGCTAGGTGGCACTTAGCCAATCCCCTCACCCCTTCCCTAAACTCAGCCAATCCCCTTACCCCCTTCCCCTGTTGCTAGGTGGCACTCAGCCAATCCCCTGATCTCCCCCTGCTGGCACTCAGCCAATCCCCTCACCCCCTTCCCCTGTTGCTAGGTGGCAATCAGCCAATCCACTTAACTCCCCCTGCTGGCACTCAGCCAATCCCCTCACCCCCTTCCCCTGTTGCCAGGTGGCACTCAGCCAATCCCCTCACACTCCCCTTACCTCCCCTGTTGCTAGATTGGTCGGCCTGTCGCAGTGGGCGGGGCTGGGGCTGGGGGGGGGGGGGGTGGAACGGAACGCAATGACGCTGGGAGGTTACGACGTCAGACGCCGGGAGGTTACGACGACGTCAGACGCCGGGCGCAGTGGGCGTGTTCGAGGGTGGAGGAGTGGGGCGTGGCTTGGGAACGAAACGCAATGACGCGCGCTCGCGGAGGTCGCGACGTCAGACGCCGGGCGCCAGTGACGTCAAGTCGCCGGGCGGCGGGTTCTGCGGGCGGGCGGTTGGGTCCGGCGGTTGGCGGTTGGGGTTTGAAGGGGGGGCGCGTGGGGGGGGGCGTGGCCGTTGCCATGGCGGCGGCGGGGGGGCGCGGGCGCGGGGGGGCGGGGCCGCGGGCGCGGTGACGTAGGGAAGGGGGGGAGGGGGGCCATCGTAAGTCAGTCGGGGGTCGGCGTCCGGACAGAGCGGCCGCTCCCTCGCTGGGGGGGAGGACGGAGCCACGCAGCCCTGAGCGGCGGACTAAAGGGGGGGGGGGGGGGATAGCAGGCGGACAGAGGGGCAGAGCGGCCGCTGCTGCTGCTGCCTTCACTGGGAGGGGGGAGGACAGGACCCTCTCCTGATATCCCAGCCTCCATCACCCTCCATCCCTCCTGCAGGACAAGACTGGTCGTTACTTACGTCCCC
>NW_022630969.1:0-38133 GCF_010909765.2 Amblyraja radiata
TATAGTGTATTACTTATTCGTTTATTCATTAGTGTTCTACGTGCTATCTCTCTGTTAGCTCTATTATTTAGTGTTATACTAACTCATCATACTATACATTTTATTTATGGGCGCCTTCAAGAGTCTCAAGGACACCTTACAGAAATTGAGCAGTAGGAAAACCATGTAAGGGGAATGAAATAAATAGTAGAGACATGACCTAGTACACACAAAGTACAAGACAGAATTCAATACAAAACACAATACGAGGCAATTAATGCACAGATGAAAAGGGTATATATAGTGTATTATATATGTATTTATTATTTAGTGTTATTATATTTGTTATGTATTTATATGTGTGTGTGCTATAGTGTATTATATATGTATTTATATATATATGTGTTCTAGTGTATTATATGTGTATTTATTATTAGTGTTACAGTGTATTATATTTGTTATATATATATATATGTGTGTGTTCTAGTGTATTATATGTATATATATATATGTGTGTGTGTTATAGTGTTATATATGTATTTATTATTAGTGTTATATTATTCGTTTTATTATTAGTGTTCTAGTGTATTATATTTGTATAATCCCCCTTGGTCAGATACTCCGCCACTTCACCCTGGACGTCCAATGTTACGCTGATGACTCCCAGATCTACCTCGGCACCAAATCCCCCCACAACTCCCCCCCCCTCCCGCCCCCAAATCAACTCCTGTTTGTCAGCTACAAAATCCTGGATGCAACATAACTTCCTCAAACTCAACAGCGATAAAACAGAATTCCTCCTCATAGCCTCCAAATCCACACTCGGCAAAATCAATAACCCCCCTCTCACCATCGATGGCACCACTAGTCTCCCCATCTCCCCAGGCCCGCAACCTTGGCCTGATCAATAACCCCCCTCTCACCATCGATGGCACCACTAGTCCCCCCATCTCCCCAGGCCCGCAACCTTGGCCTGATCAATAACCCCCCTCTCACCATCGATGGCACCACTAGTCTCCCCATCTCCCCAGGCCCGCAACCTTGGCCTGATCAATAACCCCCCTCTCACCATCGATGGCACCACTAGTCTCCCCATCTCCCCAGGCCCGCAACCTTGGCCTGATCAATAACCCCCCTCTCACCATCGATGGCACCACTAGTCCCCCCATCTCCCCAGGCCCGCAACCTTGGTGTGATCAATGATTCCACCCTCTCCCTTGAGCCTCACATCCGCCAAATACACACTCGGCAAAATCAATAATCCCACTCTTATTATTATGATGTATTTGTTATTAGTGTTATAGTGTTATATTATTAGTGTTATAGTGTATATTTCTTATATATATATATATGTGTGTTCTAGTGTATTATATGTGTATATATTTATATATTTGGGTTAAAGTTTATTATATGTATTATATTTATATATATTTATTATTTATGTTTCATATTTCAAATATATTATATATATATGTGTGTGTTATAGTGTATTATATGTATTATATATATTATATATATTAATATATGTGTGTTATAGTGTATTATATAATAATAATAATAATAATACATTTTATTTATGGGCGCCTTTCAAGAGTCTCAAGGACACCTTACAGAAATTGAGCAGGTAGAGGAAATACATGTAAGGGGAATGAAATAAATAGTAGAGACATGACTAGTACACAAAGTAAAGACAGAATTCAATACAAAACACAATATGAGGCAATTAATGCACAGATGAAAAGGGAGGGGGACGTGGGGCTAAGGATAGGCAGAGGTGAAGAGATGGGTCTTGAGGCGGGACTGGAAGATGGTGAGGGACACGGAATTGCGGATCAGTTGGGGGAGGGAGTTCCAGAGCCTGGGAGCTGCCCTGGAGAAGGCTCTGTCCCCAAAACTGCGGAGGTTGGACTTGTGGATGGAGAGGAGACCGGCTGATGTGGATCTGAGGGACCGTGAGGGTCGGTAGGGGGAGAGGAGGTCAGTGAGATATGGGGGGGCCAGATGGTGGTGGGCTTTGTAGGTGAGGAGCAGGATTTTGTAGGTGATCCGGTGGGAGATGGGAAGCCAGTGAAGTTGTTTGAGGACTGGAGTGATGTGATGCCAGGATTTGGTGTGGGTGATGAGTCGGGCGGCTGCGTTCTGGAACTATATATATGTGTGTTATAGTGTATTATATGTATTATATATATATATATATGTGTGTGTTATAGTGTATTATATGTATTAGTAACCATATAACCATATAACAATTACAGCACGGAAACAGGCCACTCGGCCCTACAAGTCCGTGCCGAACAACTTTTTTCCCTTAGTCCCACATGCCTGCACTCATACCATAACCCTCCATTCCCTTCTCATCCATATGCCTATCCAATTTATTTTTAAATGATACCAACGAACCTGCCTCCACCACTTCCACTGGAAGCTCATTCCACACCGCTACCACTCTCTGAGTAAAGAAGTTCCCCCTCATGTTACCCCTAAACTTCTGTCCCTTAATTCTCAAGTCATGTCCCCTTGTTTGAAACTTCCCTACTCTCAGTGGGAAAAGCTTATCCACGTCAACTCTGTCTATCCCTCTCATCATTTTAAAGACCTCTATCAAGTCCCCCCTTAACCTTCTGCGCTCCACAGAATAAAGACCTAACCTGTTCAACCTTTCTCTGTAACTTAGTTGTTGAAACCCAGGCAACATTCTAGTAAATCTCCTCTGTACTCTCTCTATTTTGTTGACATCCTTCCTATAATTAGGGGACCAAAATTGTACACCATACTCCAGATTTGGTCTCACCAATGCCTTGTACAATTTGAACATTACATCCTAGCTTCTATACTCAAAAGTTGTTTATATATATTAGTGTGTTATAGTGTATTATATATATGTGCGTTATAGTGTATTATATGTATTATATATATATATATTTATTATTTATATGTTTCATATATATTATATATATTTATATTCTTGTGTTAGTGTGTTATATGTATTTTATGTACTATATTGATATATATATATATATATTATATATTTAATATATGGTATATATATTTATATTTATATATGTGTGTGTTGTAATAATAATAATAATAATACATTTTATTTAATGGGCGCCTTTCAGACATCTCAAGGACACCTTGCATAGTAATCGGAATAACATATAATCGGAATTTAACAAGTAATAAAGACATCACAGAGACACAAATTAAAGTTGTATTACAAATTAAAGTTATATATTATTTATATATTTCATATATATTATATATATTTCATATATCTGTGTATATATATGTGTTATAGTGTATTATACAGTATGTATATTTATTATTAGTGTTATATTATTAATTATAAGAGTTATATTATTAGTGTTATAGTGTTATTATGTGTCATAGTGCATTAAATGTATTTTATGTATTATATTTATAGATTTCATATGTATTATATTTATTTATATGTGTGTGTGTTCTAGTGTAATATATGTATTAGTGTGTTATCATGTGTTGTGTGTAATAGACAACAGGCGCAGGAGGAGGCCATTCGGCCCCTTCAAGCCAGCACCATTGGCCATTCAATGTGATCATGGCTGATCGTCCCCAATCAATAACCCGTGCCTGCCTTCTCCCCATATCCCTCGACTCCACTCGCCCCTAGAGCTCGATCTAACTCTCTCTTAAATCCATCCAGTGACTTGTCCTCCACCGCCCTCTGTGGCAGGGAATTCCACAGATTCACACAACTCTCTGGGTGGAAGTTTCTCCTCGTCTCAGTCCCAAATGTTCCACCTCACGCATAGCCCCCAACTCAATATTCCACCTCCACCACTCACCCATAGCCCCCAACACAATATTCCACCACTCACCCATAGCCCCCAACACAATATTCCACCACTCACCCATAGCCCCCAACACAATATTCCACCACTCACCCATAGCCCCCAACACAATATTCCACCACTCACGCATAGCCCCCAACACAATATTCCACCACTCACCCATAGCCCCCAACACAATATTCCACCACTCACCCATAGCCCCCAACACAATATTCCACCACTCACCCATAGCCCCCAACACAATATTCCACCACTCACCCATAGCCCCCAACACAATATTCCCCCTCACCCATAGCCCCCAACACAATATTCCACCACTCACCCATAGCCCCCAACACAATATTCCACCACTCACCCATAGCCCCCAACACAATATTCCACCACTCACCCATAGCCCCCAACACAATATTCCACCACTCACCCATAGCCCCCAACACAATATTCCACCACTCACCCATAGCCCCCAACACAATATTCCACCACTCACCCATAGCCCCCAACACAATATTCCACCACTCACCCATAGCCCCCAACACAATATTCCACCACTCACCCATAGCCCCCAACACAATATTCCACCACTCACCCATAGCCCCCAACACAATATTCCACACCTCACCCATAGCCCCCAACACAATATTCCACCACTCACCCATAGCCCCCAACACAATATTCCACCACTCACCCATAGCCCCCAACACAATATTCCACCACTCACCCATAGCCCCCAACACAATATTCCACCACTCACGCATAGCCCCCAACACAACATTCCACCACTCACCCATAGCCCCCAACACAATATTCCACCACTCACCCATAGCCCCCAACACAATATTCCACCACTCACCCATAGCCCCCAACTCAATATTCCACCTCACCCATAGCCCCCAACACAATATTCCACCACTCACCCATAGCCCCCAACACAATATTCAACCACTCACCCATAGCCCCCAACTCAATATTCCACCACTCACCCATAGCCCCAACACAATATTCCACCACTCACCCATAGCCCCCAACACAATATTCCACCACTCACCCATAGCCCCCAACTCAATATTCCACCACTCACCCATAGCCCCCAACACAATATTCCACCACTCACCCATAGCCCCCAACACAATATTCCACCTCACACCCATAGCCCCCAACACAATATTCCACCACTCACCCATAGCCCCCAACACAATATTCCACCTCACACCCATAGCCCCCAACACAATATTCCACCACTCACCTCATAGCCCCCAACACAATATTCCACCACTCACCCATAGCCCCCAACACAATATTCCACCACTCACCCATAGCCCCCAACACAATATTCCACCACTCACCCATAGCCCCCAACTCAATATTCCACCACTCACCCATAGCCCCCAACACAATATTCCACCACTCACCCATAGCCCCCAACACAATATTCCACCACTCACCCATAGCCCCCAACACAATATTCCACCACTCACCCATAGCCCCCAACTCAATATTCCACCTCACACCCATAGCCCCCAACACAATATTCCACCACTCACCCATAGCCCCCTACACAATATTCCACCACTCACCCATAGCCCCCAACACAATATTCCACCACTCACCCACACCCCCCAACACCTCAGCCCCTCCTCATCTCAGTCCCAAATGGCCACAGATTCACACAACTCTCTGGGTGGAAAGGTTTCTCCTCGTCTCAGTCCCAAATGGCCGACCCCTTTATTCTAAGACTGTGTGTGTGTGGCCCCCGGTTCTGGACTCGCCCAACATTGGGAACATGTTTCCAGGCTGGAAGGGCCGAATGGCCTCCTCCTGCACCTGTTGTCTATGTTTCTGTGTTGAGGGTTGTTTGCAGGGAGTGATGGGTGGATGGGAGAGGGGGGAGGGGGAGGGAGGGGATAGGATTGGGGGAGTGTTGAGGGGGGAGGGGGAGGGGGAGAAGAAATGACACAAGGCAGTCGCTTGTTCAACTGTTTAATACAACAGTTTGAGAACCTTCCCTCCCTCCCTAGCCCCCCTCCCCCCCTATCTCACCCCCCCCCCTCTCCCCCTCCCCCCTCTCCCCCTCCCCTCAGTAGGAGGGAGAGGGCACAGAGAGCGAGGGGGAGAGATAACCCCGACAATTATTAAGCAGAAATCAGAGAGACTCTGGGTTCCAAAACAAAATCGACAGCTGACAAAGCGGCCGATCGGCAGGAACCGGGCGTTCGATGTTTCGCGGGCGTCGACGTTCCTGGGATCTTTCTGTGCCTCTCCCCGTCTCTCTCCCCCTCCCCCCCCCCTTCACCACCCCCAACCCCCACCTCTCCCCGTCCTCTCCCCCCTCTCGTTGGGGGGGGGGGGGGTGAAGGGGGTGCGTTTACCAGCTCGGAGCAGTGTTCGCCAGTCTTCTCATTCTCCTGTGGGGGGGGAGAGAGAGGACAGAGAGAGAGAGGTGGAGACAGAGAGAAGAGAGAGGGGAGAGAGAGAGAGAAAGGGGAGAGAGGGGGAGAGAGGGGAGAGAGAGGGGGGGGGAGAGAGAGAGAGAGAGAGAGAGCGAGAGAGGAGGCGAGGAGAGAGAGAGTGAGAGGTAGAGGGTGAGAGAGAGAGAGGATGGAGAGAGAAGGGTAGAGAGAGAGTGGAGAGAGAGAGGCGTTGGGAGAGAGAAGAGGAGAGGGGTGGGGAGAGAGGGGGGGAGAGAGGGGAGGAGAGGAGAGGAGAGGGGAGGAGAGGGGAGGAGAGGGGACAGAGAGAGTGTCATATTCAAGCACTGTAAAGTCTGCTCCCTCTACAGCTCCTCCCGGAGGCTTTGAGGAGTAAATGCGGGCGTGACTGTTTACATAGGATTACCCCATTGTGAAGGGGAGGGGGGAGAGGGGAAGGGACGGGAGGAGAGGAGAGGAGAGGAGAGGAGAGGAGAGGAGAGGAGAGGAGAGGAGAGGAGAGGGTGACACGAAGCTGGGGGGCAGTGTTAGCTGTGAGGAGGATGCTAGGAGGCTGCAGGGTGACTTGGATAGGTTGGGTGAGTGGGCAGAAGCGTGGCAGATGCAGTATAATGTGGATAAACGTGAGGTTATTCACTTTGGTGGCAAGAACAGGAAAGTAGACTATTATCTGAATGGTGGCCGATTAGGAAAAGTGGAGATGCAACGAGACCTGGGTGTCATGGTACACCAGTCATTGAAAGTGGGCATGCAGGTGCAGCAGGCAGTGAAGAAAGCCAATGGTATGTTAGCATTCATAGCAAAAGGATTTGAGTCTAGGAGCAGGGAGGTTCTACTGCAGTTGTACAGGGTCTTGGTGAGACCACACCTGGAGTATTGCGTACTGTTTTGGTCTCCTAATCTGAGGAAAGACATTCTTGCCATAGAGGGAGTACAGAGAAGGTTCACCAGACTGATTCCTGGGATGGCAGGACTTTCATATGAAGAAAGACTGGATAGACTCGGCTTGTACTCGCTAGAATTTAGAAGATTGAGGGGGGATCTTATAGAAACTTACAAAACTCTTAAGGGGTTGGACAGGCTAGATGTAGGAAGATTGTTCCCGATGTTGGGGAAGTCCAGGACAAGGGGGCTCAGCCCCCTGCTGTACTCACTCTATACTAATGAGTGCTCAGCCCCCTGCTGTACTCACTCTATACTAATGAGTGCTCAGCCCCCTGCTGTACTCACTCTATACTAATGAGTGCTCAGCCCCCTGCTGTACTCACTCTATACTAATGAGTGCTCAGCCCCCTGCTGTACTCACTCTATACTCATGACTGCGTAGCCAGTCACGGTGTGAACTCCATAATCAAGGTTTAAGGATAATGGGGAAATCTTTTGGGACCGAAATGAGAAAAACATTTTTTTCCCCACACAGAGAGTGGTGAATCTGTGGAATTCTCTGCCACAGAAGGTAGTTGAGGCCACACAGTTCATTGGCTATATTTAAGAGGGAGTTAGATGTGGCCCTTGTGGCTAAAGGGATCAGGGGGTATGGAGAGAAGGCAGGGATGGGATACCGAGTTGGATGATCAGCCATGATCATATTGAATGGCGAATGGTGCAGGCTCGAAGGGCCGAATGGCCTCTACTCCTGCACCTGTTGTCTATGTTTCTAATCCAAACTCTCTCCCCCTTCTCTCTGTCTCCTCCTCCCCCCGCCACCGGCCACCGGCGCTACAGGTCTCTCCTGTCAGAACTGAACGAGGAGGAGGACACAAATGCAGGCTCAGACACAGGGCAGATCAGTCTTCGGCGTTTAATCGGTCCAAGTCAGTACACAGGTAGGCAAAACAGAGGCAACAGTACCATATAGGAGCAGGCAAGAACCAGTGGTCGAAAATACAGGCAAAGGTCGAGATCACAAGGTCACAAGATTTCGAGAGCTGGAACGAGGTGATACCAAGTAGCATACACCACGAACTGGCAATGGGAACTAAAACACAAAAGGCTTAAATACAGACTAGCAGGGGATAACGAGACACAGGTGAAACACATCAGGGCGTGGCCAACAATCACATGAGGGTAAACGACCTGACAGGAAATGGGACCTGAAACAAGAGGAGATGTGAGACACCAAAATAAAACAAGAATGCAAACTCTAATACTAAAAACCAATAAGAAACAGAAACTAGATCAAACGCGAGACCTAACAGTACCCCCCCCCCCTCCACGGCCGGCTCCTGACGGCCCAGGATCTTCAGGATGTTGGCGCCGATAGTCCCTGATAAGTTCCGGGTCGCATATGTTGCGAGCTGGCACCCAAGACCGCTCCTCAGGTCCATACCCCTCCCAATCCACAAGATACTGACAACCACGACCACGCCGGCGCATCCCCAGCAACCGGCTGACCGTAAACACTGGACCCCCATCAAGGAACCGGGGGGGCGGAGGGGGTGTGGAGGCAGGGACCAGAGGACTCTCCTTAAATGGCTTCAGACGGGAGACATGGAAAGTAGGGTGGACCCTCATGGCACGGGGGAGTTTGAGACGAACCGCCACAGGATTGATGACCTTCGATATGGGGAAAGGACCAACAAAACGAGGAGCCAGCTTCCGGGATTCCACCCTCAGCGGTAAGTCTCGAGTGGAGAGCCACACCCTTTGACCAGGCGAGTATACTGGAGCCGGCGTTCTTCCACGGTCAGCCATCCTCTTGTAACGCGCCGAACTGCGCAACAGCATCTGACGAGCCCCATTCCAAACCTTGCGACAGCGACGGACGAGAGCCTGAGCGGAGGGCACACTGGACTCCTTCTCCACAGCAGGGAACAATGGCGGTTGATAACCATAGGCACACTGGAATGGAGAGAGACCAGAGGATGAGCAAGGAAGTGTGTTGTGTGCATACTCCACCCAAATAAGGTGTTTGCTCCAAGTTGAAGGGTTCTGTGCCACCAAGCACCGCAGTCCTGTCTCCAATTCCTGGTTAAGGCGTTCAGTCTGTCCATTGGATTCCGGGTGATAACCAGATGTAAGGCTGACCGTGGCGTCCAACAGAGAACAAAACTCCTTCCAAAACCTGGACACGAACTGAGGCCCCCGGTCAGACACAATGTCTCTGGGAAATCCATGAATGCGAAAAACATGAGACAGCATGACCTCTGCCGTCTTCTTGGCGGAGGGAAGCTTGTGCAACGCAATGAAATGGACCATCTTAGAAAATCTGTCCACTACAGTCATGACTGAGGTGTTACCTTCAGAAGAGGGCAAGCCCGTGACAAAGTCCATGGAGATGTCTGACCAGGGGCGTGAGGGGACAGGCAGCGGATTCAGGAGGCCAAAGGCGGCCCGACGGGAGGTCTTGTTCTGAGCACAAATACTGCAGGCGGCGACGTACTCCTTAATCCCCCTCTCCATGGAAGGCCACCAAAACCGCTGTTTGGCCACAAACAGGGTTCGGCGGACACCAGGATGACAGGAGATCCGAGACGTATGAGCCCAGTGAATCACCTGTGAACGAAGAGACTCGGGAACAAACAGACGATTAGAAGGACACCCTAGCGGAGACTGAACACCAGCAGTTGCCTCGGAAACTCTCTTCTCAATCTCCCAAGTAACCGCCCCAACAAAACAGGAAGCAGGCAGAATGGGAGTTGAAACCTTAGGGGATGGGTCAGGATCAAACTGTCTGGAGAGAGCATCAGGTTTGCCATTCTTGGCACCAGGGCGGTAAGACAGTACAAAATCAAATCGATTAAAGAAGAGAGCCCACCTTGCTTGGCGCGAGTTGAGGCGTTTGGCTGACCTGATGTATTCCAGGTTTTTGTGGTCTGTCCAAACTAGAAACGGCTGCTTGGTACCCTCCAACCAATGTCTCCATTCCTCCAAGGCTGTTTTAACCGCTAACAGTTCACGGTTACCCACATCGTAATTTCTCTCAGCAGGAGAAAGCTTCTTTGAGAGGAAAGCGCAGGGATGTAATCGACCATCTGTGGGGGATTTCTGTGAGAGTACAGCCCCGATGCCCACACCCGAGGCGTCCACCTCAACCACGAACTGGAGTGACGGGTCAGGGTGAACCAGGATGGGGGCTGAGGAGAAGCTCCTCTTGAGTCTCATAAATGCAGTTTCTGCTTGAGAGGACCAAGAGAAAGGCACGTGGGGTGAGGTAAGAGCATGGAGTGGTGCAGCAGTGACACTAAAGTTCCGGATAAACTTCCTATAAAAATTAGCAAACCCAAGGAACCCCTGAAGTCGCTTACGACTGGAGGGTGTAGGCCAGGTGGCCACAGCACTGACCTTGCTCGGGTCCATCTGTATACCAGCAGGTGATACAACATAACCAAGGAATTGAACAGTGTTAACATGAAATTCACATTTCTCAGCTTTCACAAACAGATCATTCAGGAGCAAACGTTCTAGCACCTGGTGTACATGCTGCACATGGGAAGTCTCGTCTGGAGAAAAAATCAAAATGTCATCAAGGTACACAAACACAAATCGGTTCAGCATGTCCCGTAATACATCATTAACCATGCCTTGAAAAACTGCTGGAGCATTAGTAAGATCAAACGGCATGACCAGATATTCATAATGACCACTGGGTGTGTTAAACGCAGTTTTCCATTCATCCCCGTCCCTTATCCTCACCAGATGATACGCATTTCTAAGATCTAACTTAGTAAATACTGCAGCGTCTTTTAACAGTTCAAATGCAGAGGAGATAAGAGGAAGAGGGTATCTGTTCTTAACAGTAATGTCATTGAGTCCTCTGTAGTCAATGCAGGGCCGAAGTGTTCCATCCTTCTTATCCACAAAGAAGAATCCAGCTCCTGCAGGTGAAGAAGAAGGTCTGATGATCCCAGCAGCAAGGGCATCGTCAATGTACTTTTCCATGGCGAGCCGCTCAGGTGAAGACAAGGAGTAGAGATGGCCCTTAGGAGGCGCTGTACCTGGCAGAAGGTCGATGCAGCAGTCGTACGGTCTATGCGGCGGAAGAGATGTGGCCTTGGCCTTGTTGAACACCTCCTTTAGGTCTAGATAATATGAGGGAACCTTGGTGAGATCTGGAAAATCCTCCTCCCTTGAACGGGGAGGCTGCCGGAGGGTGGTCCTGGAAGATCCCAGCAAACTGCTCCTTGACGGATCCTTCATAGACTCAGGAGAAGAATCATGCAGATAGATGAGTTTACAGTTATTCCCCCAAGAAATTACTTCCCCAGTACCCCAGTTCATGTGAGGATTATGGTAAGACAGCCAAGGGAGCCCCAAAACCAGAAGATGAAGAGGACAGTCGAGGAGATGAAAACTGATGGTCTCAAGGTGATTACCTGCCACGATGAGTTGAACAGGTTGAGTTCGGTGAATTACCCTGTACAGTAGGCGCCCATCCAGTGCACTAGCCTCCATAGGATCTTGAAGCTGTTCACGTTCCAGCTTCAATTCATCAGCCAAGCGAATGTCCATGAAGTTCTCATCTGCCCCAGAATCAACCAAAGCCTGCAGGGAGTGCCACTGGGAATGCACCAACAATTGTACCGTCGACAATGGACGAGAGGAACGGCTCATAGGAGTGGTACAACTCACCAATGTCCTCTCTTTCATTGGTGAGCTTTGTCTTTTACTGAACAGCTGTTCAACAAATGTCCCAGTTCACCACAGTAAAAACACCTCATTTCCCTTAGGCGGCGCTGCCGTTCCTCCGGACTGAGTTTGGCTCGTCCCACCTGCATGGGCTCCTCCGAAGATGCAGGTGGCGCTGTAGGCTGACTGGACCGGCCGAGAGGGAAGAAGTCCCGACTGGAAGGTGAAGGGCGACGCTGCCGCCACTGCTGGGAGGAGGACCGAACTGCAGCCGATCTCCTCTCTCGATCTCTTTCTCTGAGCCTAGCGTCAATTTGGATAGCCAGGGAAATCATAGACTCGACGTCGGAAGGCAGGGTTAGAGGAGCCAATTGATCTTTGATAGCTTCAGACAATCCATTGCGAAAAGCATCCAACAAAGCAGCCTCATTCCATCCACCCTTAGCAGCAACAGTTCGAAAGTCAATAGCAAAATCCATAACAGAGCGATTACCTTGTTTCATGGAGACCAGGGTACACAAAATTGCTGGAGGAACTCAGCGGGTGCAGCAGCATCTATGGAGCGAAGGAAATAGGCGACGTTTCGGGCCGAAACCCTTCTTCAGACTGATGGGGGGTGGGGAAAGAAAGAAGGAAAAAGGGAGGAGGAGGAGCCCGAGGGCGGGCGGATGGGAGGGTGGGAGGAGACAGCTAGAGGGTGAAGGAAGGGGAGGGGACAGCACAGGCTAGCCAAATTGGGGGAATTCAATGTTGATGCCATAAGGGCGCAAGGACCCCAGACGGAATATGAGGTGCTGTTCCTCCAATTTCCGCTGTTGCTCACTCTGGCAATGGAGGAGACCCAGGACAGAGAGGTCGGATTGGGAATGGGAGGGGGAGTTGAAGTGCTGAGCCACCGGGAGGTCATGTAGGTTAAGGCGGACTGAGCGGAGGTGTTCGGCGAAACGGTCGCCCAACCTACGCTTGGTCTCACCGATGTAATGGAGACCAGGTTCTGTGAAGCCTCTCGGCCAGGATTGGAGTGATCAAACATGCGGGACAGAGCTTCCATGAACAGGACCGATGTCTGGCAAACAGGAGAATTCCGAGACCACTCCGCCGTGGCCCAAGCCTCCGCCCTACCCGACAGGTGCGTGATGATAAAGGCTACCCTTGAGCGTTCTGATGAAAAGGAAGCCGCTTGAAGTTCGAAATGCAGTCCACACTGAATCAAAAAAGGTCTACATTTCTCCGATTCCCCCGAAAAGTGTTCCGGTCTTGCCAGGTGGACGAATGGAGATGCTGCAGCAGCCGCGGCCATCGGAGCTCCTGGAGACACAGACAAGGAAACAGACTCGGCAGGCACGGGAGCCGCAGCAGGAAACAAAGAATTCAGCCGAGTAACCAGGTCTTCAAACCGAGAACTTAAAGTGTTCACCTGTGAACCGATGTCTGCCTGGAACCCCTGCTGACGCTCGCCGAGATCCCGGAACCCGGCGACGATCGAGGAGAGTTGACCCTCGTAATGCGAGATGCGCTCCTCTTGCTTCTGGAGCGCTGCACGAAAAGGATCAGAGCCCGCTGAGTCCATTGTTGGCCAGTTCGTAATGTCAGAGCTGAACGAGGAGGAGGACACAAATGCAGGCTCAGACACAGGGCAGATCAGTCTTCGGCGTTTAATCGGTCCAAGTCAGTACACAGGTAGGCAAAACAGAGGCAACAGTACCATATAGGAGCAGGCAAAAACCAGTGGTCGAAAATACAGGCAAAGGTCGAGATCACAAGGTCACAAGATTTCGAGAGCTGGAACGAGGCGATACCAAGTAGCATACACCACGAACTGGCAATGGGAACTAAAACACAAAAGGCTTAAATACAGACTAGCAGGGGATAACGAGACACAGGTGAAACACATCAGGGCGTGGCCAACAATCACATGAGGGTAAACGACCTGACAGGAAATGGGACCTGAAACAAGAGGAGATGTGAGACACCAAAATAAAACAAGAATGCAAACTCTAATACTAAAAACCAATAAGAAACAGAAACTAGATCAAACGCGAGACCTGACACTTTCCTTGAAAGGAAAGTTTCCAATTCAATGCATACAATTTGTGGGGGGGGGAAAGAAATATTGATTATATTCCATTAATGGTATAATTAGTAGTCTCAAATTGAAATATTAGTTTTGTATAATATAAACATTTATCAAAGAATAATCAAAAACGAAAACATCAGAGAGAGGGCCATCAAACATTTCTCATTATAAAATACCTGAATCATACTTTACTTATATTTCATACTTTTAATTAATTCTTAAATAATCTAAATAATCTTATTATCATTAGTTAGTGTTAGTTAATATTCTTGATTATTAATAGTTGTTAGAGGTTAGTACTAGAATGTTAGTTTTATATATATCCGTTGCAGGAAATATACCCAATTCTTATTGCAAATTTTAGGCAACTCTTAAATATAATAGTTTAAAGTTTAGAGTTCCATATCTTCTCTGCGAGATAGCAGTGTCCGAGTAGGTGTTAAGAGTTGAATATTTTTCAATCTTTGATCTTGTCCTCGATGTTCTTGGCAAATTCAAATGCTTCCGTGTGCTTGTTGAAGAAGTATTCCTTCTTCTCGTAACTGACTCTTAGTGTTGCGGGGTATAACAGTCCATATCTCAGATTCTTTATGTTCTTCAGTATTCTTCTTGTTTCTGTGAACAACGCTCTTTTCTTAGCAACTTCCACGGGGTAATCTCTGAATACACTAATCTTGTCTCCTTCATATACAAGATTTCTGCTTTTGCCAATTTTCCTCATCATGTCATCCAATACATGGTCATATTGGACCTTTACTATCATTATTCTTGGTCGGTCGCCCACCTTTGGGCGACCCACTCTGTGCGCTCGGGCAAGTAATGGCGCCTGATCCAGGTTCAAAATTGTTTTCAGTACTTCTGCAGCAAATTCACGGGGGTCACGAGTCCCCTCTCTGCCTTCCTGGATGCCCACGATTCTTAAGTTCTGACGCCTCTGTCGTCCCTCCAAGTCTGTACATTTTTCAGTTATTTGATGCAATAACTTTGATAGGCGTTGGTTCTCAGTGATGAGTTGTTTTGTAGTTGCGGTGCTTGTCTCAGCAAGTTCCTCAAGTTCTTTTACAATCTTGTAGTGTTGGTTTAATGTCATGAGAATAGGTTCAAGTTTAGTATATATGTGTTATAGTGTATTATATATGTATATATATGTGTTATAGTGTGTTATATATGTATATATATGTGTTATAGTGTATTATATGTGTATATATATGTGTTATAGTGTATTATATGTGTATATATAGTGACCCACTTCCACCCCCCGCCCCCCCCCCCCCCATCTCCCTGCCCCGCACTGAGGACACTTCCACCCCAGCCAGGCTCCTCCACTTCCGGTTCTATTGGGTACATAAATGTATCAATGTTTTCTAGTGCTTTATATATTTATATTATTTATATGTTTCACATGTTTCACAAATATTTATATATATGTGTTATAGTGTATTATATGTATATATATATGTGTTATAGTGTATTATATATGTATATATATATGTTATAGTGTATTATATGTGTATATATATGTGTTATAGTGTATTATATGTGTATATATATGTGTTATAGTGTATTATATATGTATATATATGTGTTATAGTGTATTATATATGTATATATATGTGTTATAGTGTATTATATGTATATATATGTGTTATAGTGTATTATATGTGTATATATATGTGTTATAGTGTATTATATATGTATATATATATGTTATAGTGTATTATATATGTTTATATATGTGTTACAGTGTATTATATATGTACATATATATGTGTCATAGTGTATTATATATGTATACATATATATGTGTTATAGTGTATTATATATATTAATAATAAAGCTTTATTTCAGACACAGGTCCATATAACTGCAGAAGTATGTCATTCGAAAAAGCACAGGAACTTAGCAGCTCCGCTCTGAGGACTTGTTCTTACTAACTGTACCTAAAGTCCGTACTGAACTGGGGGAAAAGGGCATTTAGTAATGCTGCTCCCTTCGCATGGAACCAGCTGCAGAATGAACTGAAACTTAAGGAGCTGGTTTCTATAAACAGATTTAAATCCCTTCTTAATGATGTTGAAGCGGGCTCTTCTGTCTGTACATGCTTTGTTTGATGATGTTCTGACTGTGACTCTATTTATATGTTCTCTGTTGATTTTAAATTATTGTCTGTAACTGTGGAACTGTGCTGCTGCCTGTCTTGGCCAGGACTCTCTTGTAAAAGAGATTTTTAATCTCAATGAGACTTCTCCTGGTTAAATAAAGGTTAAATAAATAAAATTAAATAAAATAACACATCAAACAGTATAAGGAGATACAAAGATACATTAAAAATTGCATATTAGCCTATAAGATATACAAGCTATTGCACCAATGCCGTCTTAGCCTAGAAGTGAATCTATAGCAGCTTTACAGAGGGCTGACTAGGGCTTCAATTATGTGGTTCTCTGACTTGTCCAGTCGACACATAAAACTAAACATCAGCTGTGTTAAGAGTGCCTCACAGGTTGGCACTCTAGTGGACACAAACAATTGACTGGCACTATGCCACCTAGGGACACGAAGCAGCAACCTCATTGCATCATTGTATGCTACCTTGAGCCTCTGCATACTCTTTTTCTTATAATTAGACCACAATTGAGCAGTATATAACGGTGTGATGTAGGTCCTGAACAGGGAACACTTCACAGAATCAGAGCACATAGAAAACTTCCTTATAAGCATGTTGGCTTGAAGATAAATTTTACAGCGCTGTCGGTAGAGGTCTTTGTCATCCGTTCAGTCATCGGGTATGACATGACCTAGGTATGTGTATATATATATATGTATATGTATATATATATATGTGTTATAGTGTATTATATATGTATTCATTATCAGAATCAGAATCAGATTCACTTCTAGGCTAAGACGGCATTGGTGCAATAGCTTGTATGGGACTTCTCTTCCTTCCATCATGGACATGGGGTACAAGCGCTGTCTGATTAGAGCTAAGGGCATTACCAGAGCCCCCACACACCCACAATTTGGACTGTTTATACTGCTTAACTCTGGGAGGAGGTACCGCAGCATGAAGAGCGGGACAACCAGGTTCTGCAACAGCTTCATCCCCCAGGCCATAAGATTACTGAACAATCAACAAAACCGAGGCTAGAACTTTTTAAATATCGACACTTTTTTAAAAAACTTTTTATATATATTTATTTTACAGAACCATCCACATGAGGCATTTTTATGGACGCACCTAGCACTTTTACTTTTACTATTTACCTGATTTGGAGAGTCAAATGCAACAAAATTTCGTTCAAGGTGCACTGTGTCTAGGTGTATATCTGAATGACAATAAAGTTTTCATTCATTCATTCATTCATTTTAATGCGTGGCCAAAGGACTGGTGCAGAGGGCAGGGATGCAAGTTTCTGGATCATTTATTTTATTTAGCGAATGCAAAGTCCTTTAGCCAAGCAGTTGCCTCTTGATCTGCTGTATGAAGGGTGACAAGTCCTCCTTTGAGTCTTTGTTGAGGGCATGCTTCAATGATGTGTTGCATTGTTTGCTGCTCTCCACAAGCACACCGTGGGGTTGGACTGCTGCCCCATTTGTGAAGGCTGGCCAAGCAGGGGCCATGTCCAGTCCTGAATCTATTCAGCGTCGTCCACTGCTTCCTTGGGAGGTTGTTGCCAGGGACCGGAAGGGTGGGGTCTGACACCAGATGTTTATTTGGGACGTCCTTGGACTCCCATTCCTTTTTCCAAGCTGATTGGATGGTGAAATCAGCTGGTGGTGGGTTCTTCCAAATTGGTGGTCTAGATGGAAGTCGAGCAGTGGGTGGGTTGAAGATGTCCGTGTGAATTGGCAGGTGAGGGGAGTGTTTGGTCTTTTGGAGCATCCTTTGAGTGAGGACTACTCGCCGGATGTGTGGAGGGGCTATGTTGGATAGGACAGGGAGCCAGGGGAGTGGTGTTGAGCGGAGGATGTGTGGAGGGGCTATGTTGGATAGGACAGGGAGCCAGGGGAGTGGTGTTGAGCGGAGGATGTGTGGAGGGGCTATGTTGGATAGGACAGGGAGCCAGGGGAGTGGTGTTGAGCGGAGGTTGTGTGGAGGGGCTATGTTGGATAGGACTGGGAGCCAGGGGAGTGGTGTTGAGCGGATTGTTCCTGTGATGATCCTCATTGTTGAGTTCAATTGGGTGTCCACATGGTGTGTGTGGGACGACCTGGACCAAACAGGGGCACAATATTCGGCTGAAGAAAATGCAAGGGCTAGTGCTGAAATGCACAGTGTGGGGGCTGCTGCGCCCCCACTTTGAGCCAGCAAGCTTACTGAGGAGATTGTTTCTGGACTTCACCTTAGCTGCTGTTCTTTTGAGATGTTCCTTGAAGGATAAGGTCCTGTCAAGGGTCACTCCCAGGTAGGTTGGAGTGGGGACATACTTCAGTTTGGTCCTGCTCAGGTAGATGTTTGGTTCTCTTGTGGCTTCTGCATTATGGAGGTGGAACACACTGGAGACCGTTTTTGCTGGGCTTGGTTTATTGAGGGGATGGTGATGCACAGTGAGGCGGCGGCCATCTTTGCTACTGGCACAGCTTCCATTGAAGTCTATGAGGGAGGGCAGCGGCCATCTTTGATCAAGGCGGTCTTCTCCATTGAGGTCTATGAATTTACGGACATTTTCAACCTCTCACTTCTGAGGTCTGAGGTCCCCACCTGCTTTAAAAGGGCATCAATTATACCGGTGCCCAAGAAGAGTAAGGTGACATGCCTCAATGACTATCGACCAGTGGCACTAACGCCGGTGGTGATGAAGTGCTTTGAGAGGTTGATCATGGAGCAAATCAACTCCTCCCTCGACAAAAACCTGGACCCACTGCAGTTCGCGTACCGCCACAACAGATCAACGGTGGATGCGATCTCGCTGGCCCTCCACTCCGCATTGGACCACTTGGAAAACAAAAACTCATATGTCCGGCTCTTATTCATTGATTACAGCTCGGCATTTAACACAATCATCCCCTCCAAACTGGTTACCAAACTCGCAGAACTGGGTCTCTGCGCATCCCTCTGCAACTGGATCCTCGACTTCCTCGTCCACAGACCACAGTCTGTTCGTATTGGTGGAAATGTGTCAGCCTCAATAACAATCAGCACGGGAGCACCTCAAAGCTGCGTGCTCAGCCCCCTGCTGTACTCACTCTATACCCATGACTGCGTAGCGAACCACAGTGCGAACTCCATCATCAAGTTCGCTGACGACACCACTATTGTGGGGCGTATCACTGATGGGGATGAGTCAGAGTTAGAAGAGAGATCGAGCAACTGTCCATATGGTGCCAGCGCAATAACCTGGCCCTGAACACCAGCAAAACCAAGGAACTGATTGTGGACTTTGGAAGGAGTAGGAGGGGGACCCACAGTCCCGTTTATATCAACGGGTCGATGGTTGAAAGGGTCAAGAGCTTCAAATTCCTGGGGGTGCACATCTCTGAAGATCTTTCCTGGTCCGAGAACACTAACGCAATTATCAAAAAAGCTCATCAGCGCCTCTACTTTCTGAGAAGATTACGGAGAGTCGGTTTGTCAAGGAAGACTCTCTCTAACTTCTACAGGTGCACAGTAGAGAGCATGCTGACCGGTGGCTTGGTTCGGCAATTTGAGCGCCCTGGAGAGGAAGAGACTACAAAAAGTAGTAAACACTGCCCAGTCCATCATCGGCTCTGACCTCCCTTCCATCGAGGGGATTTATCGCAGTCGCTGCCTCAAAAAGGCTGGCAGTATCATCAAGGACCCACACCATCCTGTTCACACACTCATCTCCCTGCTACCTTCAGGTAGAAGGTACAGGAGCCTGAAGACTGCAACAACCAGGTTCAGGAATAGCTACTTCCCCTCAGCCATCAGGCTATTAAACCTGGCTCGGACAAAACTCTGATTATTAGCAACCACTTTCTGTTATTTGCACTACCAGTTTATTTATTCATGTGCGTATATATTTATATCATGGTATATGGACACATTTATCTGTTTTGTAGTAAATGCCTACTATTTTCTGTGTGCTTCAGCAAAGCAAGAATTTCATTGTCCTATACAGGGACACATGACAATAAACTCACTTGAACTTGAACTTGAATGAATCCCAGTGTGTGGCGGCCATCTTTGATATTGGCAGTTCAACCCCATTGAAGCCCAGGGAGAGGCGGCGGCCATCTTTGATCAGGGCACTTCTTCCATTGAAGTCAATGAGAAGGCGGTGGGGGGGGAGGGGCCGGGCCCGGTGACGTTCTACCCCTCCGCGCGATGACGACCGGCCCCATACGCGGTGACGTTACGCGCTGACGCAGTGACGTGACCCCGCCCCCGCTCCCGCCGCCGCCATCTTGTCGCTTCTCTCCTTTTTCATCCCCTTTTCCGCCCGGAAACGGCCCCGGGAACCAACCCCGCGCGGAACCCCAGGGGGCGGCGGGAGCGGGATCCGCAACTTCCGGCCGCCAATAACCCCGGGAAACGGCGGATTTATCGCTAGTTAGCGGACGTCGACTGCAGGACCGTGCGGGTAACGGACATTGACAGGTTGGGGGGTGGAGCTTTTGTCCCGGATGGCAGGGTTGTGGGAAGAATAGGGCCAGCAGAGTGTGACAGTAATTCCCCATCAGTGGGTATTTTTCCTCTTTCTCTGTGAGTTGAAGCCTCCAAACAGGTGAGGTGTGGATGTTGGGGATTGGCCGTGTTTGGTCTGGAATAGTGATACGGTGATCAGGGTGTTTGAAAGCTTCAGGGGTCTGGCACAAATGATGAATTGCTGCCTTGGATAGATCAGGCAAAGTCTTATGGATGACAGGGCAGACATGAAGAGCTTGGTGGTCTACTTTTCATGTTTGTTAATTTGCAGGGGTTTACCATCTTGTTTGGATGGGGTGTTTTCCGCTGCACTGTAATGCTGTTTGTTGGTTCACAAGGCAATGTTTTCCTTCACATTCAATTGTCACCTGATGGTTCTGTTAATATTGTTTATTCCAGAGCTACAGAGTTTGTGAACGCCTGTCGACATCATGGCTGAAGGTGGCAACTGGGAAGGTGATTCAGTGGCCTCTACATCAAAGAAACAAAAAGGTGTGTGAACCTTCTGTGACATATATATGATGCTCTGACAGTGGGTGTAAACCTGATGCAAGAAATGAGGTTCACAGGGAAGTGGGAATAGGGAAGGGGCTGAGCCCAGAGAGTTGACATCTACAGGGACATCACCGTCACAGGTGGGCAGATGCAGGAATTGTCCGATAAATCAGCACTCTTTCTGGAAACATATGATCTGAGTTGCCGCCAAAGTTAAGTCAGTATATCAGAGTCCAGAATCAGATTCAGTGCGCAGAAATGAGCCTTTGTCCCGTCTCCCTCCTGTCAATATCTCTACACTAATCCCATTTCTGAGCACTTGGTCTGTCGTCTACTATCAACTTATAGTTAGAATGGACATCCAGGTGCTCCTACAATGTTGTGACAGAGTGCCTGCCTCCAGCACCACTTCAGGCAGTGGGGCCCAGACTGCAGCCATCACTGCTGAAAGATTCTTCCTGAAAGATCATCCTCTAAATCTCATGGCCCCCACATTAAATCCATGCCCCCTGGTGTTAACCACCTCTACTATGGAGAGAACTATAGCGGTGGCCTCAATAGGCCTGACTTTGGGAGAACTGGAGATGGGGACTGGACATTGTGCCTTCCCCCACAGTGGCAATCATTGTGGGGGGATGATTATTTTTTTTGTGTGTAAGTGAATATGTTAGTCTGTGTCCAAGATGGCTGTCGGAAGGGAGAGTGGACGCTGGCGCGCTTTAGCTGCCGCTGCTCTCGCTTCACATTGTGTTTTTGATTTTTTGTCTTTGGAGCGATTTCTGTCTTTAATTTGTGTATTGGTGATGTCCTTATTACTTATTTTTCTCCGACTATATGTTTTTTCTCTCTCTCTCTCTGTAAGGTGTCCTTGAGACTTTGAAAGGCGCCCGCAAATACAATTTATTAGTATTATTATTATTTTCCATTGACCTTACTTTTCTCATAGTATTCTGTACCTCTATTAATCACTGCATGTCTGGCCCAGATTCAAGGACGATGACTTCAATCACTCCAGTCTCTGCTGATACTTGAAATATTCATTTCTATGCGCAGCCTTGCGAATGCAGCACCGGAGACCCGGGTTCGATCCTGACTCCGGGCGCTGTCTGTACAGAGGTTGTAAGTTCTCCCCATGGCCTGCGTGGGTTTTCTCCAAGATCTTCGGTTTCCTCCCAGACTCCAAAGACGTACATGTATGTAGATTAATTGACTTGGTAAATGTAAAATTCGGCCCTAGCAGTTCTAGGATAGTGTTAATGTGCGGGGATCGCTGGTAGGCGCGGACCCGGTGGGCAGGAAGGGCCTGTTTCCGCGCTGTATCTCTAACTAAACTTAAACAAATTGGTAACAAGGCCTCCCTACACTTGCTTTCTGTGCTGCAGCTGATGTCAAGAATGCCAAATGTCGTCTTCGTATGTGCTGCTGACTTTAGGGATCTCAGTGTTTCTCAGTGGTCTCTAGACCGTTACAATTCATGGTGATTATCCTGGCTTTATTTATCCCTCCTAGTTGAGGTCTGCTGTATGATTTTACCCATCTGTGTGCACAACAAAGTGTTTCACTCTACCTTGGTACTTGTGACAATAAAGTATTATGAAATATTTAGATTGAAGAGTGATCTTAGAGATGTATAAAATCATGGGACGAGGGGTAAATAAATAGGGTGTTAGCACAGGTATTTTTTCCTCAGAGAATAAGAATCTTAAGGGCTTAAGGTGAGAGGGGAACCATTTAATAGGATCCCGAGGGTTAACATCTTCACACAGTGGTGGGTATATGGAACTTCGGCCCAACTTGCCCACACCGCTAAAACACCTCCTAGCTGCACTAGTCTCACCTGCCCGCCCTTGCCACATATCCCTCTAAACCTGTTCAATCCATCAACCTGTCTAACTGTTTCTTAAGCGTTAGGATAGTTCCTGCCTCAACTATCTCCTCTGGAAGCTTGTTCCATACACCCACCACCCTTTGTGTGAAAAAGTAACCCGTCGGATTCCTGTTAAATCTTTTCCTCAAAATACATTTGGACAGAGTGGTTTAGAGAGATGAAATGTCAAGCCGTGGATTGATGGGACTAGATTTGATGGGTAATTTTAGTTAAGTTGGGTCAAATGGCTTAGCTTGCTCTATTTCTAAGATGACCATTAAGTCCACTTCCCCCAGAATGTCAGCTCAGATTGCTACCGGCTATTCCCAACCTGTGGTTTTCTCAATTTGAAATTGCTCTGCAACTGCAATTTATGTTTTTATTTTTCAGGTGGGAAATTAACTAAAGTGGGCAAGGTCCTCAAAAGACTTTGGCCAGGCACCTCATCAAAGAACGATGGTCAGAACACAGGAACAACGACAGAAAAGCAAAGTCGGATTGAAAGCAGAACTTCAATGGAATGTGAACCCGCCGAAGAGGAAAGGGAACAATGTCAGTCCCGAGAAAGAGGAATAGGAGACGTGGTTCACGCCCCTGGAACTGAATCAAGTGACGAAATCCATCATGACCGAGATTCATCAAACAAGGAATCATCGAGTCCCCTCCAAGGAGCAGGTGAGTGAAATGGGAGGGGGGGTGGATGCTGCAGAATGGTGAAGACTAGGGACAGAGAAGGAAAAAACCATACAGGTTAGGGCAAGGGGAAATGGGAAAGTTTTTCTGACAAGGTTCTTGACCAATAGGGTGATTTCACGTAAGGTCACTGGAGCGTAAATCCCCACTCACGTGACCGAAAATTTTAACTGGGGGACAAGCGTCACTTCCGGTACATGTTAGTGAATGGGAAAACACGCACTTTCACACCCGTTAAAAACATCGAAAACGGCCAGTTTTTGAGCTGCAATTAACTGAGCCGGTCGGGGTGACCGTGAGGAACAGCTACCTAAATTTACAGTCAAAAAAAAGATAGAAACTAAGGTAAATACAAGAGGGAGCTGAAGGGGCCAAAAAGGCGGAAGTTGATTGCGGACATTTTTCGTTGAGATTTAAAGATCCAAAATATCGGGAATTACCGCGTTTGCTCGCTGCATTTCATCAAAAGTGGCAATATTGGCTTTGTTATCTTTATTCATTTGTTAGATGAAAAGTATTAAAAGTTAGAAACCCGTCAGTAAAATTGCAAAATCGCCCATGGTTCTCGGGTGGGTTTTAACATGCAAAATGAACACGCTTCTGAAGCTCCATTTACCATTTAAATAATCGTAAACTCTCAATGCGTTTGGAAATCAATTTTACTCAGATGCAAGCTTACGATTATTTAAAGCCCTGTCCCACTTGGTCGTCATTTACGTGACGTCATTTACGCCTGATCAAGTGATGCGCGCATGGTGCGTGGTGACATCGGCAGTGGCGCGAGCGGCGCCACAGGATTTTGAGATTGACAAAACCTTCACGCGCCACCTGCGTGACACGCAAATGACGCCCAAGTGGGGCAATCCCTTTAGAGTCGACATCTTGAACAATGAATACAGTAGATGAGGTTGGAGGAGGTGCAAGTTGACCTCTGCCTAACCTGAAAGGACTGTCGGGGTCCCTGGACAGAGTCGAGCGGGGAGGTATAGGGACAGGTGTTGCGTCTTCTACGGTTGCATGAGAGGGTACCTGGGGAGGGTTTGGTTTGGGTGGGAATGGATGAGTTAATCATGGAGTTGCAGAGGGAAGGCGGCAAGGGTGGAGATGGGAACATGTGGCTCGTGGTGGAAAATTTGGATCATTATGTGTTGTATGCGATGGCTGATGGGGTGGAAGGTAAGGACGAGGGGGACTCTGTCTTTGTTCTGACGAATGGAAAGGGCAAGGGCGGAGCTGGGGGTAATGAGGAGACATGAGTGAAGGCCTCTTCTATGATGGGAGAGGAGAACCCCCGTTCCCTGAAGAATGATGACATCTCGGATGTTCTAGTATGGAATACCTCATCTTGGGCGCTGACGGAGGATTTGGAAGTAAGGGATAGAGTCTTTGCAGGAAGCAGGGTGAGAAAAAGTGTAGTCGAGATAGTTTTGGGAGTCAGTGGGTTAGTAATAGACGTCAGTCAATAGTCTATTTCTTGTTTAAGAAGGAACCGCAGATGCTGGAAAATCGAAGGTACACAAAAAAGCTGGAGAAACTCAGCGGGTGCAGCAGCATCTATGGAGCGAAGTAAATAGGCAACGTTTCGGGCCGAAACCCTTCAGACTGAAGATGGGTTTTGGCTCGAAACGTTGCCTATTTCCTTCGCTCCATAGATGCTGCTGCACCCGCTGAGTTTCTCCAGCTTTTTTGTGTACAGTCTATTTCTTGTGATGGAGACAGTGGGAGCTGCCGCTCACAATATTGGCATTCCCCTCAGGTTCAGGTGCAACTCATCCCTCTTGTGCAGGTCACGGCTGCCCCAGAAGAAGTCCCAGTGGTACAAAAGTATGCATCCCTGCCCCTTGTACCAGCTCCTTTGCCACGCATTCACCTGTGTTTCTTTCCCTGTTCCTACACTCACTAGCACGTAGCACAAGGAGTACTACGGAGTTCACTGCCCTGTTATTTTACAATTTCCTAACGTCCTATGTCATTTGTGCCAACATGCACAGCAACTTCTGGCTCATTCTCCCCCTTGAGAATATCAAGTAGCCGCTCCGAGTCATCCTGGACCCTGGCACACCATAAAGCAACACACAATCCTGCAGTCTCGATTGTTTCCACACAATCTCCTGTCCACCACCCTCCCCTCTCCCCAACAGATGTGTATCCTACCACTATGGCTTTGCCAGGCACGGAGTCTCATCCTGCCTGATACTACTGCTCCTCCCTGACTGGTCATCCCCTAACAGTCTCCAAAACTGCGACCTGTTTGGAAAGGAAATGGCCACAAAGAATGGTCACCTACAGCCTTTGCCGACTAGAGGTCGTGGTGGTCACCCACATCCTTTCATCCCGGTCTTTGGTCGTGACCACCTTGCTGTTGGTTTTGTCCAAAGGGTCTCTCGGATGATCTCTAGGTCATCCATCTGCATCTCCAGTTCCCAAACACGGAGCTGCTCCTGGACACATTCCCAACGGGTTTAGTCACCCCCAACACCGGGAGATTGATCGTGGTGGGTAGTGGTTCACAGTTCACGGCAATCTTTTCATTCTTGTCTTAACCACTGTCTAATCCCACTATTATTATTCGGTTTACAGCAGAGCAGCAGAATATGGTAACACCTATCCACACCACGGCTGAAGTTGGAAACAGGACTGCGGCTCCAGTGACCTCAACAACAAGGATGGACACAGGTGTGTTGCAGAATTCTTCACAATATAAATGTTGTCTTGATATCTGGTTTGCATCTAATGCATGGTCCACAGGTCAGAAGGATAGGGGATTAAGGAAGGGACTGAGAAAGAGAGAATGTTAACATCTGCAGGCAGTAGTTGAAAGGACAGAGGGAGTAATCGTAGAGGCGATGAATCGTCATTGAAGATTCAGATGTGAATTAATGCAGTGACTGGGGAGAGGCTTTCTGAGAAAGTGAAGAGTATAAGATGGTGCATGAAACGTGGCGACTCTTGTGTTTGGACTCTGTGTAGTCTGCACTGTTGGGAGTTATTATGGTCCAAGTTGTGCGTCAGAGTCATAGAGGCACACGGCATGGAACACGGCTCTTCAGCCCCACCTTGGACACGGCAAACAACATGGCCGATCTACTATAGTCCCACAAGCCTGCGTAAGGCCCATGTCCCTCTAAACCTAACCTATCCATGTACCGATTTTAACATAAAATCCCCGACCCCACCTGAAACCTATATCATTGTTTCTTGATTCCCCTCCTCTGGGAAAAAGACTGTGCATTTATCTATTAGATATTATAGATAGTGTATCTACTCCTCTCCTGATCCTCGTGTATAGAGGATGGTCACTGAACTTGTGTTATCGTGGTGTATAGGAGGATGGTCACTGAACTTGTGTACACATGACAAAGTATCATTGAAGCCAGGGAGCATGAGGCCACAGAGAGTGGAGCGATGGTGATGGGTGGGACAGACTAGGTTGAAGGAGAGCAATTGCAATGCGCGTCCATTATCCATGAGTAAACTGGGTGGTTCATGCTTGTGGAAGATAATCCTAGGAAGATTACCTGGCATCACCCACAGTGTTGCCTCAGGTGATAAGTGCACCTGCACCTCTTCATCAGTGCATTTGTCTACTGTGTTTTTAGACAATAGACAATAGGTGCAGGAGGAGGCCATTCGGCCCTTCAGCCAGCACCGCCATTCACTGTGATCATGGCTGATCATCCCCAATCAGTACCCTGTTCCTGCCTTCTCCCCATAACCCTGGACTCTGCTATTTTTAAGAGTCCTATCTAGCTCTCTCTTGAAAGCATCCAGAGAACCGGCCTCCACCGCTCTCTGAGGCAGAGAATTCAACAGACTCACCACTCTCTGTGAGAAAAAGAGGCTGATTGTCCCCAATCAATAACCCGTGCCTGCCTTCTCCCCACATCCCTGCCTTCTCCGCATATGTCACCTATCCATATTCTCCAGAGATGGTGGTTGACCCACTGAGTTCCTCCAGCACATTGTCTTATTCTGATATTCTGTTTTGATCATTCTAATTAGGGGGCAGGAACAGTCAGGATGAGGGTTGCTGTTGTAGCTGGAGCCAAGGGGACTGATTCAGATGTTGTTTAGTTTCTCTCTTTGAATACACAGATCTAACTCTTACATACTTTGAGCTCCTGACACAGTGGAGCGACTACCAATTGTTCCAACTGACAAAATTCTATCGGGAGAGACTGAAACAAGCGATTGAAGAAGGGGTTGAAAGTCTTGGCTCCATGATGAGACGACAGGGATGTTTCAGTGGCCAAGAACTCAGGGTAAGTGGAAGGATCACGCTGACTTCTGTTTCCTGTCACACAACTGACGGCATCGAGGGGGGAAGAGTGACCAATGTCAGTCCCACTCACCTCGCATTCCCTGGGTTGAACAGTGCAATGGAGGCACTGATCTTCGATCAGTTTGTGTCCTGTAGATCTGGTATCAGGAATACAACCTGTGACCTGGGGATTTCTGAGAAATGTCCATTCTGATCCAGCTGTTCTTCCTACACATGCACCTTAGCACAACGGTCAGGGGGCAGTCAACTTGTAAACCAGAATCTGAAACTATAATACTTCACGTGCCATCAGTCTCATTGGTCACATTTAGTTCAGTTCATTAAACCACAGAGGACATTGGGCATCAGCACAAGGAACTGCAGTTGCTGGTTTACAAAAACACACAATGTGCTGCACAAAATAACTCTGTTTATGCAGATGCTGTCTGACCTGCTGAATTATTAGACATTGAACTGTTCGCTTATCATTCAATTGACAAATAAAATAAACAAAAGTACATTTGCTAAAATCTACAATATAAACAAACATAGAAACATAGAAAATAGGTGCAGGAGTAGGCCATTCGGCCCTTCGAGCCTGCACCGCCATTCAATATGATCATGGCTGATCATCCAACTCAGTATCCTGTACCTGCCTTCTCTCCATACCCCCTGATCCCTTTAGCCACAAGGGCCACATCTAACTCCCTCTTAAATATAGCCAATAAACTGGCCTCAACTACTTTCTGTGGCAGATAATTCCGCAGATTCACCACTCTCTGTGTGAAAACGACTTCCCCCTTATCCTTAAACTGTGACCCCTTGTTCTGGACGAGTCTACCCAGTCTTTCTTCATATGAAAGTCCTGCCATCCCAGGAATCAGTCTGGTGAACCTTCTCTGCACTCCCTCTATGGCAAGAATGTCTTTCCTCAGATTAGGAGACCAAAACTGTACGCAATACTCCAGGTGTGGTCTCACCAACTGCAGTAGAACCTCCCTGCTCCTATACTCAAATCCTTTTGCTATGCATGCTAACATACCATTCGCTTTCTTCACTGCCTGCTGCACCTGCATGCCTACTTTCAATGACTGGTGTACCATGACACCCATCACCTCTTTTCCTAATCGGCCACCATTCAGATAATAGTCTACTTTCCTGTTCTTGCTACCAAAGTGGAAACCTCACAATTATCCACATTATACTGCATCTGCCATCCATTTGCCCACTCACCCAACCTATCCAAGTCACCTTGCAGCCTCCTAGCATCCTCCTCACAGCTAACACTGCCCCCCAGCTTCGTGTCATCCGCAAACTTGGAGATGTTACATTCACTTCCCTCGTCCAGATCATTAATATATATTGTAAATAGCTGGGGTCCCAGCACTGAGCCTTGCGGTACCCCACTAGTCACTGCCTGCCATTGTGAAAAGGGCCCGTTTACTCCTATTCTTTGCTTCCTGTTTGCCAGCCAGTTCTCTATCCACATCAATACTGAACCCCCAATTAGATTAGATTAGATCCTTTATTTGCCATTCAGACCTTTCGGTCTGAACGAAATGTCGTTGCCTGCAGCCATACATATAATAATAAACAACAAAAGACACAATAAACTCAAAGTAAAATCCACCACAGTGAGTTCACCAGGCATCTCCTCACTGTGATGGAGGCAAAAGTCTTAAAGTTACTGCCCCTTTCCTCCTCATTCTCCCTCTGCGCTGAGGCGATATGTTGTTACCCCACCGGGCGATGGTCAGTCCCGCGGCTCAACCGAGCTCTGCGAAAGGGCCGGTTCAAGCTCCGCGGCTTTGGGTGGTCGAAGCTGCCGCCCTCCAGTCCAGCGGACGTAGCTGTTGCCGCGGGAGCTCCGGAAAACAGGCATCAGCCTGTGACCTGCGAGCTCCCGACGATGTCGTCCACTGGTCCGCGGCCGAGCCCCAGATTCAGGTCGCCGCCTCAGCCACCGGAGCACCGTCTCAGCCCCGAGTCGGGCTGCCCTCACCGGAGCGCCATCTCAGCCTCGCGGTGGGCCGCCCTCACCGGAGTGCCGTCTCAGCCCCAATACCGTGTGCTTTAAGTTTGCATACTAATCTCTTATGTGGGACCTTGTCGAAAGCCTTCTGAAAGTCCAGATATAACACATCCACCCACTAGTTACGTCCTCGAAAAATTCTATAAGGTTCGTCAGACATGATTTACCTTTCATAAATCTATGCTGACTTTGTCCAATGATTTCACCATTTTCCAAATGTGCTGCTATCCCATCTTTAATAACTAGCATTTCCCCACTACCGATGTTAGACTAACTGGTCTGTAATTCCCCGTTTTCTCTCTCCCTCCCTTTTTAAAAAGTGGGGTTACGTTTGCTACCCTCCAATCCTCAGGAACTACTCCAGAATCTAAAGAGTTGTGAAAAATTATCACTAATGCATCCACTATTTCTGGGGCTACTTCCTTAAATAATCTGGAATGCAGCCTATCTGGCCCTGGGGATTTATCGGCCTTTAATCCATTCAATTTACCTAACACAACTTCCCGACTAACCTGGATTTTACTCAGTTCCTCCATCTTATTTGACCCCCAGTCCCCTGCTATTTCCGGCAGATTATTTATGTCTTCCTTAGTGAAGACAGAACCAAAGTAGTTATTCCATTGGTCTGCCACGTCCTTGTTCCCCATGATCAATTCACCTGTTTCTGACTGCAAGGGACCTACATTTGTTTTAACTAAACTTTTTCTCTTCACATATTTATGAAAGCTTTTGTAGTCAGTTTTTATGTTCCCTGCCAGTTTTCTTTCATAATCTATTTTCCCTTTCCCAATTAAGCCCTTTGTCCTCCTCTGCTGGACTCTGAATTCCTCCCAGGTCTCTGGTAGGCTGCTTTTTCTGGCTAATTTGAATGCTTCATCTTTTGTTTTGATACTATCCCTGATTTCCCTTGTTATCCACGGATGCACTACCTTCCCTGATTTATTCTTTTGCCAAACTGGGATGAACAATTGTTGTAGTGCATCCATGCAGTCTTTACATGCCTTCCATTGCATATCCACTGTCAACCCTTTACGAATCAATTGCCAGTCTATCTTGGCCAATTCACATCTCATACCCTCAAAGTTACCTTTCTTTAAATTCAGAACCCTTGTTTCTGTATTACCCATGTCACTCTCCATCATAATGAAGAATTCAACCATATTATGGTCACTCTTGCCCAAGCAGCCACGCACAACATGACTGCTAACTAACCCTTCCTCATTGCTCAATGCCCAGTCTAGAATAGCCTGCTCTCTCGTTGGTTCCTCTACATGTTGGTTTAGAAAACTATCCTGCATACATTCCAAGAAATCCTCTTCCTCAGCACCCTTGCCAGTTTGATTCACCCAATCTATATGTAGATTGAAGTCACCCATTATAACTGTTTTACCTTTGTTGCACACATTTCTAATTTCCTGTTTGATGCCACGTGGTGTCGAAAGACGAGAAGTGGAAGCCAACTAGCCGAATGGAAACAAAGCCGAAACGCCAACGAACCGAGAAGGCAGGACGCCAAAAAGCCAACTAACCGAAAGGCTGCGTCGCCTAAAAGCAAACTCACAGAATGGCCGCTCTGCCAAAACGTCAACTAACCGAAAGGCTGCGTCGCGTACAAGCCAACTAACCGAGTCCGCTCTGCCGAAAAGTAAAATAATGGCTTGTGTGGAAAAATGACCCCCACCGTCCCGTCTCCATTCGGTGAGTTGGCCTGTAGGCGACGCAGCCTTTCGGTTAGGTGGCGTTTCGGCTGAGCGGCCATTCGGTTAGTTGGCCTGTAGGCGACACAGCCTTTCGGTTAGGTGGCGTTTCGGCAGAGCGGCCATTCGGTGAGTTTGCTTTCAGGCGACGCAGCCTTTCAGTTAGTTGGCTTTTAGTCGTCCCGCCCTTTTGGTTCGTTGGCGTTTCGGCTTTGTTTCCATTCCGCTATTTGGCTTCCACTTCTTTGCTTCGGCTTCTCGTCCTTCGACGCAACGTCGGGTACCGTCCATGTGAGGTCAAAAGGAATTGGATCAATTTCACATCAATTTCAACACAGCCATCATCGGCTGAATGGCCTGTTCCCGTGCTGTACTCTGCTGTGTTCTCGGACACTGCCATGTGTCCAAGAAAGTTCAAGAGAGTTTATTGTCACGTGTCCCTGATAGGACAATGACATTCTTGCTTTGCTTTAGCACACCAGAACATAGTAGGCACGAATACAGAACAGATCTGTGTGTCCATATACCATTGTATAAACATATACACACATGAATAAATGAACTGATAAAGTGCAAATAAACAGATTATAGAAACATAGAAAATAGGTGCAGGAGGAGGCCATTCGGCCCTTTAGCCAGCGCCGCCATTCATTGTGATCATGGCTGATCGTCCTCTATCAATAACCCGTGCCTACCTTCTCCCCATATCCCTTGACTCCACTAGCCCCTAGAGCTCTATCTAACTCTCTCTTAAACCCATCCAGTGATTTGGCCTCCACTGCCCTCTGTGGCAGGGAATTCTAAATTCACAACTCTCTGGGTGAAAAAGGTTTTCCTCACCTCAGTCTTAATTGACCTCCCCTTTATTCTAAGACTGTGGCCCCTGGTTCTGGACTCGCCCAACATTGGAAACATTTTTCCTGCATCTAGCTTGTCCAGTCCTTTTATAATTTTATAAGTTTCTATAAGATTTTTCCCTCATCCTTCTAAACTCCAGAGAATACAAGCCTAGTCTTTTCAATCTTTCCTCATATGACAGTCCCGCCATCCCAGGAATCAATCTGGTGAACCTACGCCTCAATCACAAGGATGCCCTTCCTCAAATTAGGAGACCAAAAATGTACACAATACTGCAGATGTGGTCTCACCAGAGCCATATACAACTGCAGAAGAACCTCTTTACTCCTATACTGAAATACTCTTGTTATGAAGGCCAACATTCCATTAGCTTTCTTCACTGCCTGCTGTACCTGCACGCCAACTTTCAGTGACCGGTGTACAAGGACACCCAGGTCTCGCTGTACCTCCCCCTAACCTAACCTAACCCCATTGAGATAATAATCTGCCCCCTTGTTTTTGCCGCCAAAGTGGAGAACCTCACATTTATCTATATTATACTGTATCTGCCCGCATCTGCCCACTCACTCAACCTGTCCAGGTCACCCTGCAACCTCCTAACATCCTCTTCACAGTTCACACTGCCACCCAGCTTTGTGTCATCCGCAAACTTGCTAGTGTTGCTCCTAATTCCCTCTTCCAAATCATTAATATATATGGTAAACAGTTGCGGCCCCAACACGAGCCTTGCGGCACTCCACTCGCCAATGCCTGCCATTCTGAAAAGGACCCGTTCACTCCTACCTTTGCTTCCGGTCTGCCAACCAATTTTCTATCCATGTCAACATCCTACTCCCAATACCATGTGCTCTAATTTTAGTCACCAGTCTCCCGTGCGGGACCTTATCAAAGGCTTTCTGAAAGTCTAGATACACTACATCCACTGGCACCCCTTCATCCATTTTACTTGTCACATCCTCAAAAAATTCCAGAAGATTAGTCAAGCATGATTTCCCTTTCATAAATCCATGTTGACTTGGACTAATCCTTTTACTGCTATCCAAATGCCCCATTATACCTCTTTAATAATTGACTCCAGCATCTTTCCCACCACCGAAGTCAGGCTAACTGGTCTGTAATTCCCCGTTTTCTCTCTCGCTCCTTTCTTGAAAAGTGGGATAACATTAGCTATCCTCCAATCCACAGGAACTGATCCTGAATCTATTGAACATTGGAAAATGATCACCAATGCGATCCACTATTTCTAGAGCCACCTCCCTGAGGACCTGGGATGCAGACCATCAGGCCCAGGGGATTTATCATCCTTCAGTCCCATTAGCCTACCCAATACTATTTCTCGTCTAATGAAAATTTCTTTCAGTTCCTCAACCCCCTTAGATCCTCTGTCCTCCAGTACATCTGGGAGATTGTTTGTGTCTTCCTTAGTGAAGACAGATCCGAAGTACCTATTCAACTCTTCTGCCATTTCCTTGTTGCCCATAATAATTTCACCCGTGTCTGCCTTCAAGGGACCCACATTTCACTTTGCTACTCTTTTTCCGTTAACATATCTAAAGAAGCTTTTACTGTCCTTCTTTATATTCCTGGCCAGCTTCCCTTCATACTTCATCTTTTCAGCCCATATTGCCTGTTTTGTTTCCTTCTGTTGTCCTATGAAAGTTTCCCAATCCTCTGGCTTCCGGCATACTCTTTGCTGTGTTATCTATCTTTCTTTTAGTTTTATTCTATCCCTAACTTCTCTTGTCAGCCACGGTTGCCTGCCTACTCCCCTTAGAATCTTCTTCCTTTTTGGAATGAATGATCCTGCGTCTTCCGGATTATGCCCAGAAATTCCTGCCATTGCTGTTCCACCGTCATTCCTGCTAGGATCCCTTTCCAGTCTACCTTGGCCAGCTCCTCCTCTCATGCCTTCATAGTCCCTTTGTTCAACTGCATCACTGACACTTCCGATTTAACTTCTCCTTCTCAAATTGCAGATTAAAACTAATCATATTATGATCACTACCTCCAAGCAGGTTCCTTTACCTCGAGTTCTCTTATCATATCTGGTTCATTGGACAACACTAAATCCAGAATTGCCCTTTCTCTGGTCGGCTCCATTACAAGCTGCTTCTAAGAATCCATCTCGGAGGCATTCTACAAACTCTCTTTCTTGGGGTCCTGAACCAACCTGATTTTCCCAGTCTACCTGCATATTGAAATCCCCCATCACCACAGTGGCATTACCTTTGTTACATGCCAGTTTCAACTCCTGCTGCAACTACACCCTACATCCGGGCTACTATTTGGGGGTCTGTAAATAACACCAATTAGTGTCTTCTTGCCTTTACAATTCCTCAACTCAATCCACAGTGACTCTACCTCGTCAGTCCCTATGTCTTCCCTCGCAAGGGACTGAATTCCATCCCTCACCAGCAGAGCTACCCCTCCTCCTCTGCCCACCTGCCTGTCCTTTCTATAGGATGTATACCCTGAATATTAAGTTCCCAGGCCCGATCCTCCTGCAGCCAGTCTCAGTAATCCCCACAATGTCATATCTACCAACCTCTAACTGAGCCTCAAGCTCATCTACTTTACTTCTTATACTTCGCGCATTCATATACAATACTTTTAATTCCTTACGCATCTCACCTTTCACATCGATCCCTATTACACTTGGCCATACTCTCCTATCCCTTTGTGAGCTTCCTTTCCCGTTAATTCTGGGGTCATTAACCATCCCTTTAATCTCTTTCCCTTTAACTCCATCCTCGACTATCCCATTGACACCCCACCCCCCTTATTCAGTTTAAAACCACCCGTGTAGCAGTGGCAAACCTGCCTGCCAGAATGCTGGTCCCCCACCTGTTAAGATGCAATCCGTCCCTTTTGTACAGTTCCCTCCTTACTCCAAAACAGATCCCAGTGATCTAAGAATCTAAATCCCTGCCCCCTGCACCAGTTCCTCAGCCACACATTCAGGTCCCGTATCTCCCTGTTCTTGCTCTCGCAGCATGAGGAACTGGAAGCAAACGGCAGATAACAACCCTGGAGGTCCTGCTTTTCAGCATTTTTCCAAGCTCTCTAAAGTCATGCTGCAGAATATTCATCCCCTTCTTTCCGACATCTTCTGTACCGACATGCACAAACACTTCCGGCTGTTCACCTTGGGCTATTAATGTTCAGAATTTGTCCGAGCCGAGTTTAATAGCCTGATGGCTGTGGGGAAGCAGCTATTCCTGAACCTGGTCTTTGCAGTCTTCAGGCTCCTGTACCTTCTACCTGAAGGTAGTGGGGAGATGAGTGAGTGTCCCGGATGGTTGTGGGTCCTTGATGATACTGCCAGCCTTTTTGAGGCAGCGACTGCGATAGATCCCCTCGATGGACGGGAGGTCAGAGCCGATGATGGACTGGCGCAGTGTTTACTACTTTTCCTCTCCAGGGCGCTCAAGTTTCCGAACCAAGCCACGATGCAACAAGTCAGCATGCTCCCTACTGTGCACCTGTAGAAGTTAGAGAAGGTCCTCCTTGACATACCGACTCTCCGTAATCTTCTCAGGAAGTAGAGGCGCTGATGTGCTTTCTTTGTGCGAGTTTCGCACTGTCAGGACTCTGGGAGTACACAGTTTGTCAGCACAGTGTCATGGGTGTATGAAGAGGCAGACCAATGCCTGTCACCATGCTCAAAACTTCCAGAATATCCCATCACTGAACAGCATTGTCTCATTCACTTCCCCATATATTCATTGTTGTTTTTCACAGAGTGTCGCTGAGCTCGTGGCAAAGGGAAACCGCAGAGACAGTTCCATACTCTTCCTCAGTCTGGTGATGGAGAAGGGTAACCGTGCCCGGCGGGTGATGTGGGAATCCTTTGTGAAAATGCAGAACGAATTGCCGAAGCTGAACAAAATACTGAAAGAAATCCAGGAGCTCGGTACGGTAAATCAACACACTGAACTGAATATCACATTGAAACACTGAAGTTAACAATGTTATTCGTCTGGTTTAATGAATGCTCGTTGATTTGAACAGGTCCTGATCCACAAGAATACATGAACATCATCGGAGGTTTAACTGAATTACCCTCTCATATGGAAGGTGAGTGTTGAAATGTACAGTTCACACCAATTACGTTAGAATTGATGTCATACTGAAACTATGTGCAGAGCTTTGCAGAATTGGAAATCAGAAGATCAAAGGTTGAATTATTGGGACAGACATGGGAATTCACTATGGATTGCTCCTTCGTCAGTTTTAATCTCGTTAATTAATTAATTATAATTCTGGTTTAATTTAGCTTCGTTTAGTGTATTGTCACTTGAACCGAAGTACAGCAAGAAGCTTTAGTTGCATTGTGCCTAGTCAGCAGAAAGACAATACGTGATTATAATCGAGCCATTTACACTGTAAAGATACATGATAAGGGAATAATGTTTAGTGCCAGGTAAAACGAGGAGAACCAAAGAGGCAGATAGTTGTTCACAGATCAATTGATCTCTGACGTACACTAGAACCATTACACTGCATTATTTCAGCTTCTCCAGGCGTTAATTGTACAAGGCTTTGCAGTGTATCAGATCTGTGAAATCCAGTACTCTCCTGGGGAGACTGTGTATGCAGTAATGCCTCACACACACCTGGCAGAGTCCTGACACACTGTGTAACCCCACACACTCCTGGATGGGTCCCCGACACACTGTGTAACCCCACACACTCCTGGATGGGTCCCTGACACACTGTGTAACCCCACACACTCCTGGATGGGTCCCTGACACACTGTGTAACCCCACACACTCCTGGATAGTCCTGACACACTGTGTAACCCACACACTCCTGGATAGAGCCCTGACACACTGTGTAACCCCCACACACTCCTGGATGGGTCCTGACACACTGTGTAACCCCACACCCCCTGGATGGTCCCTGACACACTGTGTATCCCCACACACTCCTGGATGGGTCCCTGACACACTGTGTAACCCCACACACTCCTGGATGGTCCTGACACACTGTGTAACCCCACACACTCCTGGATGGTCCCTGACACACTGTGTAACCCACACACTCCTGGATGTCCCTGACACACTGTGTAACCCCACACACTCCTGGATAGAGTCCCTGACACACTGTGTACCCCCACACACTCCTGGATAGAACCCTGACACACTGTGTAACCCCACACACTCCTGGATAGAGTCCTGACACACTGTGTAACCCCACACACTCCTGGATGGTCCCTGCCCCTGTGTAACCCCACACTCCTGGATAGAGTCCTGACACACTGTGTAACCCCACACACTCCTGGATGGCCCTGACACACTGTGTAACCCCACCACTCCTGGATGGTCCTGACACACTGTAACCCCACACACTCCTGGTAGAGTCCTGACACACTGTGTAACCCCACACACTCCTGGATGGTCCCTGACCACTGTGTAACCCCCACACTCCTGGATAGAGTCCTGACACACTGTGTAACCCCACACACTCCTGGTAGGTCCTGACACACTTTGTACCCCACACACTCCTGGATTCCCTGACCCACTGTGTAACCCCACACACTCCCTGGATAGGTCCTGAACACTGTGTAACCCCACACACTCCGGGATGTAGTCCCTGACACACTGTGTAACCCCACACACTCCTGGATAGTCCCTGACACACTGGTGTAACCCCACACCTCCTGGATGGGTCCTGACACACTGTGTACCCCACACACTCCTGGATAGGGTCTGACATACTGAAAATATGTAGATTC